>NC_134488.1:133184030-133289854 GCF_040206685.1 Ascaphus truei
GGAGCATGTCCAAAATCTTTGGGTTCCCAAGACCTCTCCTCTGGGCCATAGCCCCCCCCAGTGAACCAGGTACTGTAGTTTCCCTCGGTGTAACCTGGAATCCAAAATTCTTTCCACAATGAATTCCTCCTCGTTATCCAGGAAACGGGTTCTCACGGAAAGGTTTCAGCAGAGAAGAGTGAAACACAGGGTGTATTTTGATGGTCTCAGGAAGCTTTAATCTGAAGGACACTGGATTTATTAGTGCTGAGATGCAAAATGGCCCGATGTATTTTTGGCCCAATTTAATGGTTGGAACCTTTAGACATAGATTTTTTGTAGAAAGCCAGACTTTATCCCCGACTTGAAATTCTGGGGAGGGTCTGCGGTGTTGGTCTGCTGCTCTTTTGTACTTTACTTGAGTCTCACGAAGTGTCTCTTTGAGGGTCTCCTGGATGTCTCGCAGAGTCTCCAGTTTCTCTGTAACTGCCAGAATGGGGCCCGAAGATGGAAAACGAGGAATAAAGGTTGGATGAAATCCATAATTTGAGAAAAAGGGGCTCTTCTGTGTCGATGAATGATGTGAGTTGTTGTATGAAAACTCAGCTAATGGTAGGAAATCAATCCAGTCATCCTGGAGATGACAAACAAAACATCGTAAGTATTGTTCCAAAGTCTGATTGGTCCTTTCTGTCTGGCCATTGGATTGTGGATGATAGCCAGATGATAAATTTAAATCAAATCCTAGAGAGGAACAGAAGGTCCTCCAAAATTTTGAAGTGAATTGTACCCCTCTATCGGATATGATCTCATCAGGAGCCCCGTGAAACCGAAACACCTCTTTCACAATCAACTTGGCTGTCTGGTCTGCAGAAGGAAGATTCTGTGCTGCAATGAAGTGAGACATCTTTGTAAGTCGATCCACCACTACCAGGATGGTATTATGTCCATTTGATCGTGGCAGGTCAACAATAAAATCCATTGATATGGACCCCCAAGGACGAGTTGGAACCGGAAAAGGCTGCAGTAAACCCACAGGTGATGCTCGAGGGGTCTTGGTCCTAGCACAAGTCTCACAGGAGAGGACATAATCTTTAACATCTTGTGCTAATTTAGGCCACCAAAAAGAGCGAGACAACAGTTCCTGTGTCTTGAGGACACCTGGGTGACCAGCGGGTCGGGAGTCGTGCATTAATTGGAGCACCTCTAATCTTACCTCCTTAGGGACGAACAGACGATCCTTACAGTTCCAGAGACCATCACATAGAAATAGTTCTGCTTCCGGAGGAGGGTTTTTAAGAAAAGTGTCATTTGAGTAGGCTCCCTTTATTCGTGTGAGGAGATCGGCAGAGAATGTGACGCCCAAAAAAATTATTTTTGGAAGAATAGTTTCTTCTTGCTCTTTGTCTGAACTAGGATTCGGAAAGGAACGTGACAAGGCGTCGGCTTTCCCATTCTTGGAGCCAGGGCGGTATGAGATGTGGAACTGAAATCTTGCAAAGAAGAGAGCCCATCTGGCTTGTCGCTCAGACAGTCTCTTTGCGGATCGAATGAATTCTAAGTTCCTATGATCCGTAAAGATCGTAATTGGATGATTGGACCCCTCCAGTAGATGTCTCCACTCAAAGAATGCAGCTTTTATAGCCAAGAGTTCTTTGTTTCCGATGTCATAATTTTGTTCAGCTGTTGACATTTGGTATGAATAAAAGGCACATGGATGAAGGAGCATCTTGGGTCCAATTCTTTGTGACAGAATGGCACGAACAGCGGAGTCAGATGCATCCACTTCCAAGATGAATGGTAATTCTGGATTTGGATGGATGAGGATAGGGGCAGATGTGAAGAGTGACTTCAATTGTTTGAATGCCGCATCCGCTTTAGGAGACCATTTGAAGGGGAATTCTTTCCGTGTGAGTTGGGTGATTGGAGCAATAATGCCAGAGAAATTTTTAATAAAACGTCTATAGAAATTGGCAAAACCCACAAATCTCTTAATATCCTTTTCATTTCGAGGGATTGGCCATTCCACCACGGCTTGAATCTTGCCTGGGTCCATACTCAAACCCTCGGGAGAAATGATGTAACCGAGAAATTGCATGTTGGTCTTTTCAAATTCGCATTTTTCTAACTTGATGTACAATTTGTACTTACGGAGACGCTCAAGGACAATTCGGACATGTCTCTGATGATCCATGATGTTATCTGAGAAGACAAGGATGTCATCCAGGTATGCCACTACGAATTGGTCCAATAACTCTCGGAGGACATCATTAATTAAATACTGGAAGGTAGCAGGGGCATTACAGAGTCCAAAAGGCATCATCAGATATTCATAGTGCCCATAACGGGTTCGGAAGGCTGTTTTCCATTCGTCACCGGGTCGAATGCGGACCAAATTATACGCTCCTCTGAGATCTAATTTGGTAAAGATTTTGGCTGACCGAATTCTTTCCAATAGTTCAGGTATCAGAGGTAATGGGTACCTGTTCTTCACCGTAATCTTATTTAGTTCCCGATAGTCAATGCAGGGGCGTAGAGAACCGTCTTTTTTTCCCACGAAGAAGAGCGCAGCGCCTGCTGGAGAAGTAGAGGGTCGGATAAAACCCTTTGATAGGTTCTCCTGTAGGTAGTCATTGAGGACCTTCAATTCCGGTTCTGAGAGGGAATAGATTCTTCCAAACGGAATGGCAGCACCCCGTAATAATTCAATGGGACAGTCATAAGAGCGATGTGGGGGAAGCGTATCTGCGTTCTTCTTGTCACACACATCTAAAAACTCAGAGTAAGGAGCCGGCAGAAGATTTTCTTGAGACGAGGAAATCTTATGTATTCCTAAACACTCTGGTATAGGAGTTTTAGGTAGACAGGCTAGCTGACAGTGCTCCGAGGGAAACATGAGGGTCTTTGTCTTCTAGCCAATTAGTGGGTTATGGATCATGAGCCATGTAATTTCCAGAATCACTGGAAACAAAGGTGATGGAATGAGACCAAAAGAAATCTTCTCCTGGTGATTGGGCTCCATGATTAGTGTTAAGTTACTGGTTTCATGGGTATCAGGTCCAGAGCTCAAGGGAGAACCGTCAACGACTTCCATCCTTTCTGGCGATTCCTTGGCTACAAATGATACCGAATTGTTCTTGGCGAATTCTATGTCCATAAAATTCCCTGCCGCCCCTAAGTCAACCATTACTGTGGTTGAAAAACAATGTGTTCCTTCCTCGATTATAATAGGAACCAGGAGGTGAGGGTGTAGCGAAGGAGGGATATCTTTCCCTTGAGAAGCAGAAAAAACAGTCTTTGAAATAGCGTGCAGCTGATTTTTCCTAGGGCTCTGGAAAGAAGACCGCCTGGACTTGTTTGGGCAATCAGCGAGATAGTGCCCATTATTTCCGCAATATAAACAGAGATCTTCTGTTCGGCGTCTATTCCTTTCCCCGGTTGAGATGGGTCCCCGCAGTGTATTTACTTGCATCGGCTCATCCTCAGTCTCCCTGGAACGTCTTGGGGTACTGACATCTCTAAACCCAGGGTTGCTTGGCATGAACCCCTGTCTCTCCAATCGTCTTTCCGTAAGCCTGCGATTAATTTGGATGCATAAACGGACAAAGTCCTGAAATCTCTCTGGGGGCTCCACCCGGGCTAGTTCGTCTTTAACTTGCTCCGAGAGACCCTGCCGAAAATGATATTTCTGCGCGGCCTCATTCCAATCAGTATCGTTAACCCATCTGCGGAATTCAGCAGCGTATTCAGCTGCCGAGCGTCTTCCTTGACGAAGATTGTCAGAGTTGCCTCAGCGGTTGCACTACGATTTGGGTCATCAAAAATAAGACTCATGGCTTCGATGAACTCCTCCAGGTCCCTTAGTAGTGGGCTATCTTGTTCTAACATAGGGGAGACCCAAGCAAGGGACTCATCCTTGAGCAGGGTTATGATCAGTCCAACCTGGGCTTCTTCGGTATGATAAATTATGGGCTGAAGCTTGAACACAAGTCTGCATTGATTAAGGAAATTCCGGAAAGATTGTTTTTTCCCCCCAAATTTTTCCGGAAGGGATATACGGGGTGTGGTTTGCACAGGCACAGTGTTTTGACCAGACAAGGTGATTAAGGCTGCACGTAGTTCACGATTCTCAGCTTCCGCAGTGGCGGCTTTTTCTTCCAAGCGGCCAAGATGATTAAACACGTGTCTTTGTTGTTCCTGGTAACCAACCATGATATGTTGTAAGTCATGGAGTGTCTGAGCCTGAGCCGGGTCTGTTCCAGCGGAATCCGTGGTAGGGCCTGTTTATTCTGTCAAGGATTGGACTTCGGCTGAAGTGGATCCCAGTGTCAGGAACAGCAGGGAGCGAAGTAGGGGTCACAAGCAGAGATCAGAGGCAGGCGGCAGGTAGCGAAGTCAGGAAACAAGCAGGGGTCAGAGGCAGGCGGCAGGTAGCGAAGTCAGGAAACAAGCAGGGGTCCGAGGCAGGCGGCAGGTAGCGAAGTCGGGAAACAAGCAGAGGTCCGAGGCAGGCGGCAGGTAGCGAAGTCAGGAAACAAGCAGAGGTCGGCAACGAGGAAACTGGAACAGGATGATAGCAATAGCTAACACAGCAGTAAACACAGGAACCTTGCAGGAGCTAAGGAACCCGTATAAACAGGCAAGGAGGAACAGGAAAGGGAGGTTTATATAGGCAGGCTGAGAGGTGGAGCACAGGTGCAGAGGTGTCAGGTATCAGGTTCTGGAATGTTCCTTAGTTTAGCAGCAGCAATCCCGGTGGACAAGTTTAGGTACTGCAGGCTAGAACAAGACATTGAGAGTGGCAGCAGTCCCGGTGGCCAAGCATAGGTACAGCAGGTTTAGAGAATATGACAGTCTGCTGATCTACCTGCACCCTCCATTCATCAAGTCCAGATGCAAGATGGACATAACTACTATGATATGTATCCAAACTTATATGGACAATACCAATGTGGATGGGAAAACAACCAACAACTGTACGTACCTCTGGACGTCTTGTTTGAAGAAGCCACTGCAGATCCATATGACGCCCTCATGGAGATGTGTGTGATTCAGGATTCAACGGTTACCTCAACCAAGGATGATACTGTTGTGCCTTCCTGGAGCGAGCAGTTGCAGCCAAATCAGTTTTGACTTCTACAAGAATGGTAAATACAAATTTCGTTATTCCTTTACTCAAATTATATATGTCTACATTAATAATATATACCATTTGTTAGACAAATTGCAGACAGGCTTACATGTAGCGTGCACAAAGACATTATTTCCTATAACAATATACTACATGACGAACCATTAGTACACATTGGTGACGGAGTCCTAAATCCTAGATTATTATCGCTTTTAAAGTATCATTTCAACATGTTACACTAACTGTAACACACACACACACACCTCATTGTTTAGCATTCAACATATAAAAACAAAGTGTCGCCCACATATGACGTGGGACCGTGGTAATGTCGCAAGGCGTCCTTAAAAAGGTTACCGATGCAAACCCCACCCCCAACCGACGTGTGCGCGTGAAACCGTATTGGCTGTGCCCGTAGCTTATTGTTACGATCAGTGCAGTGTGTCATGCGCGCGCGTCGGTGGGGCGGTGCGTGCCAAGCGCTGGAGGCCAATGTTCATTCAGTGGGAGGGGTGTTTGCGTGCATTTCACGGTGCCTTAACATGATGTCACACGTCTTTTGTTCGCTCATTGGCTGATCGTCCATTTTTTCCGTGGGCACACGTCCGTTTACAAAGTTTAGATATGTACATGTGTAGATGTGAATTTGTTTCGCTTCCATATCATAACTTCCAGCCATGATATGCGTACTGCTATCAGCACCATGGAGAGACATGTATTGAACGCACAGCGTACACATCGTTTTGCGCATGCGCTAAGACTTAGTCCACACATTCGTGACGTGCGCGCGCAACAGACGTTGTGCGCGCACATTATTATGTATACAGGCACCGGAAAAAACATATCAGTAGTAATGCCAGCAACGTCATTAGAAAAATGAGACAGTTCTGTATCTGTAGTTTTATCCTTGCAGTTTAAACATATACGTTACTTATGCGTGAATATCCACAATCATATAGAGATGTGTTAAGCGTTGTCATGCTGAGACATATATAAATGTGCCATCTTTACATCATGTGTTTGCTGTATTTCACAGATGTCGCGGATGAATACATGGGACCAATGTATGATTTCAGATGAGCCAATCATTACATTAGATGATTGTGACGACTAGCGAACAACTATTATAATAAATATGTAACAATGCTTTCAATGATTGGTGCGCAGATTAGCAATCACTACATAATGTTATCCTATTATGCAAATATTTACTATGCACTTAATTAACATAATGATGTTGCTAAGCACTGAAGTTAGAACTTATATTGTTTTTTTGTTCTTTTCTACTAACATTATATGTATTGCCATGTGATATATGCAACCAACATTATCACTCAGCAAACACATTAATCTACTATATATTATAATCTCACGTGTGACTTTTCAAAGAATGTAAATGCTACATAACAACTCGTAGACATTGTATCTGAAACTCACAATAACAATAGTGAGGTGATAGAAACTGTTTAGTCGTGTGCATTTTATATTATCACCTAAGTTGTAGTGCTAACCTAACATGCATGAGCTAATGAATGTTAGTTAAAGATCATGAAACCATGAACATTTGTGTGTACATTTTATTCACACGACTAACTATAGTTTGGTGTTATTAGTAAACGTTCAACATACATAGCTAAGTGAGGCCGATGATAAAAGCAACATTATTATGTGGGTTTATATTATTTCATGTAGAAATACATGCATCACACAAAAACTGCAACACACACACACACACACACACTGTTGCTGAAATGTGTGTGTATGCAAACGTCCACTTCATTTATGTTCATATGTTGACATTAGTTATAAAGGATCATGATCATTATGAATAACTAACGTGAATGAAAAAAAATTATATTAACAACATTGTCATTGTGCTGAATGAATTAGGAAAAGTTGAGAATCCAAAGAACTATACTGTACTTTGGAATGGTGTTAACATTTTGACACATGTTACATGTACATCAAATACACACACATCTTTCACTTATACATACACATGTGACAATGTAGTAATATTTTATTTTGTTTATGCCATTGTCACATGAAAAAGACCTTCACGGTCGAAACGTTGTGTTGGCTCAATAAATGAGTTTTCATTTGCTAAAACCCGTTGTGGCCTCTGTTTCTTCTTCCATGTACCCAGGACTGACTGCAGGCTGTCGTTCTAAACTTTGGAGCACCGGTAATTGTATCATTTTTTCTTTTGAGGTGTGCAGCACTCCTCTCTATTATCTGGACAATGTAGTAATCAACATGAAGATGAAGTGATACAACAACTAATCACATACATTGCAATGTTAATGATGTTTAAAACATTGGTGTCTTTTCATACAAACATGCATTGAGTATTAACATCGCTCATGTGCATCAATGGATGTTCTCCTCCCATAATCAATAGCTGAGCAGGGTTTATCCCCTTCTCTCCCCCCACCCCTATATTCCATGAATGGATGTTGTTACGTTTGCTAAATTACATGTTATGTAATGTCCCTAATGATTTTAAAACACACTGCACAATAACCACCAAGTGTAGCTAAACGCACGTACACAATACAGAAACGACATGTTTCAATTGTCACATCTTTTTCATTATGTTCTGTTTATACATCCTGTAACTATACCTGTATCGAGGTTTGCACATCTTATGACAGATGTGAATTGAAATACATACCATGAGCAGTCATTGAAGTGATATACCTTGAAAAAGAAAACATGAATGAATATAAATCATTGTCATGACATGTTCATTAAGGTAAGAAACACACAGAATTGACAATTTTGTATGATATGAAACAACATCTAGAATACATCAAATATGATCTGAAATACACAATAGTGTACACATCATTGTGACTCACATGTCACACTCCAAAAATAAAATTGTATGTAACCATATTGTACTAGCTATTGGCTATCGACATAGTAGGTTTATTGTGTATGCCTAACCAAAAATAGCATGTACAGAAAATATAGATTTAGTACACATTATTTCCTGACGTACACACAACACCTTTTAGTGGTAAGAAGTATAATACAACCTGTTGATGAATGACATACTGGTGCCACATAGCAGAGAAGAGAAAGGTGTGCGAACCATATTCATCTGTTTCCTAAGTGAATGGTATTTGGACAAATGTATTTATCATAACAAAGAATGAATACATCTATGTAGTACTATGAACATATATGTATTTGCTTACATGAAAAATAGGTGTTTATGACATTCAGACGTGTCTCAACACCACTGGCTGTTTGGTCAGTGTCAGCTGGTAAATTGACGGGATGCTCCTCCTCCAAACCCTGACGTATGTCTGTTTGTACATTATTGCAGAGTGCCACATTGTGCAAAATGCAAATGCAATTATAATATCAGACACTTTAGCAGGCTTATATTGAAGTGCCCCACCAGTTCTATCGAGACACCTAAATCTTGTCTTGAGAAGCCCAAATGTCCTCTCTATGATGGATCGCATAGATATATGGGCAACATTGTACCTCTCCTCTGCTTCACATTGAGGGTTTGCCACAGGGGTCAACAGCCATGGCCTAATTCCGTATCCTGAGTCACCTATAATCCATCGTGCACAAATATGAAACAATTTGTGTTAACATTATTACATACAACATTTCCTAGAAAACCAAGAGTTGTTTGTTAACACATCATAATATGTACTCACCCACCAGCCAACCAGGTCCAAAATAGCCTTCTTCAAAAGCATGGAAGACTGATGAGTTTCTCAGGAGAGATGAATCGTGACTGGAACCAGGGAATTTGGCTACCACATGCATAATCTTCATCGTGGCATCGCATACAACCTGTACATTCAGGGAATGGTAGTGCTTACGGTTGCGGTAAGCATGCTCACTCTGACTAGGCGGGATCAAAGCAACATGGGTGCAATCGATTGCACCCATCATACATGGTATCCCGGCTATGGTATAAAAGCCATTCCTGACTTCCAGCCACTCTGCGTGCTCTGTAGGAAAATGAATATAATTCCTAGCGCGTCTATTCAGTGCACATAGAAACTGGGTAAAGGCCCGCGAGAATGTAGATTGAGAGACCCCGCCCACTATGCCCACAGTTGTCTGGAATGACGCGGAAGCAAGATAATGTAATGAGGACAGCATTTTAACAAGCCCAGGGACTGCACGACCTCTGGCTGTCACAAAATCTAAATCTCCCCGTATCTCTTCATAAAGAGCTAAGATTGCTGCTGAACTCAAACGATAGCGACTTACAATCTCCTCCTCACTCATCCCATCTAACAGGGTTCTCTCCCTGTACAAACGAGGATGAGGCACAACTTCTATCCTCTCTCTTCTCCTCTCATCTCCTTGCCCTCTCCCTCTCCCTCGACCTCTCCCTCTCCTGTCCGCATGCCTGTCACTGTCCCTGCCACTGTCCCTGCCTCTGTCCCTGTCCCTTCCTTGGCCTGTGACATCCTTTCCATCAGCAAGCCTCTCGTCTAATAGTATCTTCCTCCGTCTCATAAACATTCGCATAAGTTTCAGGTCTGTAGCTGTGAATGCGCAGGTAATTGCCCTCCTTTAAATACCTATGTGATGATGTCATGTGACTTGCTGAAGTGCAAGGTGTTACATTAACATATCCAAGTTGTTCACTCCCAAAATGTATCCAGTACCAATAAAAAGGATTATTTATGTGTGTTCATGTCACGGTTGTGCTCGCCACAAACCTGGGTCGGACCGCGTGGCTGAGGTGGGGTTGTAAAAGCACCGACCTTAGACCGCGCAGGCGGATCTGGATTGCGCAGTTCGTAGTCGTACGTAGCAGGATCAGGACTGGAGAAGACAGCATCACCAGTGGACAAGCCAGGGTCAGGATTGGAGACATCAGGGTTAACATTGTTCAAGCAGGAGTTCGGCAACAGGTAGTCAGAAGTGTCCCGCTTCAGCTTAGGAGCACGGGAGTGGCCTCTGCGCGTGCGGCGACCATGGCCCATGGTACTGGTCTCAGGAAAGGATAGGCAGACCAGAGTAGCACACCGCCTAGCTGCACTGGTAAACCAGTGCTTCAGCGCAAGAGTCCTGAGCAGGCTGGGAAGTCCTCCACTTCAGCGCAGAAACCAGGACACGGCCTCTGCAATAGAGAATGAGCAGCAGGCCCCAGGAACCAGGAAGCTGAAGAAAACACAGGGGAAACCTCCGCTTCAGCACAGGAGACAGGAACAGACCTCTGCGTGACAATAGCAGCAGGTCTCAGGAAACAAGGAACTGAAGTCAACAAAGAGAGTACTCAGTTTCAGCACAGGAGATAGGAACAGACCGCGGCATGACAATAGCAGCCGGTCTCAGGAAACCAGGATAACAAGCCAGGGGCTTGTGGCAGAACAGTTAGTGACATCCAGAAAGGACTATGCTCGGCAGGGAGCATTGTGGGAAAGCAGTACTTAAAGGTCAGTGAACCAATAGCAGAAGGGGCGTGTGGCAGTATTGCTTCAGTGAGTGAATCCAGGCTGCAGTAAATATCAGGGGAAGTGTTCCAGGACTGCACATGTCTGCAAGACAAGGCAAACAGCAAACTGAGGTGCGGATTCCTTAGGGTACCCCCCCCCCTTCACGTGAGACCTCCGGGCGAACAAGACCACTCATAGAGTTGGGGGACCAGGAATTGTTCCTGAACCGTCTAGGATTGGGGGTAGAGTCGTGGTCCAGAGATTCGTGGTCACTCCTTTGTGTACCTCCAACCCCCAGTTAGAACTGCGGCCAGACAGGCCCATCCATGGGTCTCGGGGACACTGAGTAGTTCATGAAGTTTTTTAGGCGGAAAGGGGATCCTTAAACGAGCAGTTCCTTGATGAGTACTGTTCTAGGATATGAGAGTGGTGGTAGGGACAACATTGGTACGTGGCTCACCCCACTAAATGACTTGAGAATCCAATGCTGTGAAGAACCAGGGGATTTCAGAGCATAAACGGCAGAAGATCCCCCACTGGGAGACCAGTCTTTAGTAATGGGACCAGAAATTAGGATAAGCGGCCTTGATAGTTGATCGAATATACCAGGACGACCTTCGGGTCAGAAAAAGTCTTGGCTGACCACTGCATGTTGGAATTTGCGAGGGACTTCTCCAGAGGTCTCCCAGGTAATGGTTAGTGAGGGTATAGGGTGGGTGGATGCATTTCCCTGTATTGGTATGGAAAGTGACAAGGCAAGCAGTAAACCAGGCATAGAGACCGAAATCTTGGGATACGTACAGAGTATTTCCAACTCAGAGGACAGAACAGGGGCAACAGAAGGTTCCGAGGGAGAAAACCATGGTTTAGCAGGGCAGAGAAGCAATCATCAGTGGAGCTCCCAAATACTGGAAAACCCTCAGTGGGAGATAGTATTATCTGGGATTCAGGAATAGGCTTTGGGATTTTCATATCAGGAGCTTGAGAAAAAGGCAGAGCAAGAGTAGTGGTGGGAGGGAAGCTAACATCAGAAGCTGAAGTCTGTACTTCAGTGACAGGGACCTGAGAGACAACAAGCAGTAAGTAGGAACTATGAAAACTCTTAATGACAGACACCTTAGGAGCACAAGGTGTCTTATCCGAAACTGCAAGGGCCCTAACAACAGGGGTACTTAACCTGACAAAAACATGAATAGGCATGTTTTCTAGTGCAAAAATTCTGATAACAGGACTCCTAGCCAGTAGTGAGGGTGTCTGGGTTTGACTAGTGAAAAAAATCAGATGTATTGATGTGACTTAGAATCAATCACTGAGGTTCTAGGTTTGCTGGACACGTGTGAAAAAATACCCTTTAAGACAGGAGTTTGAATTTTTTCCCCGAGTAACCCAACGGTTGCTGGGGCATATTTAGACACAGTGCTGAGGGACTGAGTTTTAGCAAGGGCAGGAAAACTAAATAGCTCAGATATAACCACCAGGACTAGTAATATAGGCAGGATGGCCTCAGACTGTACTAAGGTAGTAACCGATATGCTGATCCCTGGAGGGTTTGCATGGGCAGAAAAATCAGGGGAACTAACAGCAAGGACAGCCATTGTAGAAAGAGATTCAAAATCTGAAGGAATGTTTTTACCTCTCAGAGTATCAGGACCGGCAAGGCCAATTTCAGAGAGCAGGGGAACTGTGTGCAGGCTTCTAGCTAGCACATATGAAAAAGCGTCACTTTTAAGTGAAAATAGTGTGTCAGCAAACATTCCTGGGAACACAACATGAACCCAAGGAGGGGCATAGTGACCACTGAACGCTTTTAACCCTAAGCTTTGAGAAGGGGAGAACACAGACAGTACACGGGGGGTAATCATAACTGTACTGGTCTCTGAAGTGGGTATTTGGTAAGAAGTGTCTGGGAAACCAGAAATGACTGCAGATTCCACGACGTGGGGACTATGCGCTGAAGCAGGGATCATCGCTCTCTGAATGACCGACTGGTTCGGCGAAGTACCTGGGAATGGGAACTCTGCGACCAAGCTTAGTGAAAAACTTGGTAACTGAATACATTTAACTGAAATCAAAACTTTAGCCGAAGTTTCAGGGGACACGGCAACTGAAACTTGAGCTGAAGCAGAGGTTTTTACAGCACAAACTAACTAAGGGCTCAGCAATGTTGGGGAAGTCATTTAATGCAACCTCTGCTGTCGGGCTTGGGAACACATTCTCTGAGGCTAGAATGAAGGCATTAACTTGGAGGCAGCAAGAATTTACAGGGGTTAATGCAGATATTACCTGAGAGTAAAAAATAGAGAGTTTTCTCTCTGTAATAGGTGAGACAAGGAATCTCTCCTCTGGAGCTAGGAACGTGACCGTGGCTGATGGAGAACAGGGAGTTACCAAAAGGGACTCAGAGAACTGCCCCACAGGGGTTAATACAGGAATGACCCTGGGAACAGAACTTAGAAATTCAAGCTTAGAATGTGGAAGTAAAAGGGATTCGTTCTTGGATACTAGGATCTTAGTGTGGGTTAGAGACATATACGTAGACTCTAGTGGAACCTCACAGGGCTGATCGGCAAGGGTTACCATAGACAAATCATTGGGGTCAGAGTAACCGGGGGTACAATCAGGGCTAGGGACCGTGGCAGCTTCTGCGTTAGGGACCAGTGATAGTGGGTCAGTTTGGTCATTTCCTGGAGAGGGAGATCCGTCCCCGGGTTTAGCGACAGGACTGGTAGCAGGGGGGGGACTGCCAAACGGCAGCGTAGGCGGCCAGGAGGGGATCCTGTTTTAACATGCAAATGTCCAATGCCATGGAAAGTACAAGCAGCATGTCCTGAGCGTGAGCCAACATGAAGAAAGGGTCCGGTTGTACTACGTGAATGTCCAATGATAATGCCAGGGCATTGAGTGTAATACGGGCGTTGGCCAGTTTCACAGGATTCACCTTATCCCAGGTTAAAGGGGAATCAGGGGAGAGAACAAGAGTGGCCAGATACTGTTTTAAGTCCTTGAGGCAGTGAGCCTTCATAATGAGATCATTACGGCATTCTTTTTGCAAAGAAGTTAAACCTTCAAACATAAATGGATCCTCCATCAGGGGTAGTATATCGCAAAGATACTCGTTTTGAAACTGGGACTGATCTACAGGCCGGGACAGGATTTCAGAAAGAAACATACCAACCCTCACCACAGGGCGGTCCGAGTTTGTGGGGCCGAGCATACTGTCACGGTTGTGCTCGCCACAAACCTGGGTCGGACCGCGTGGCTGAGGTGGGGTTGTAAAAGCACCGACCTTAGACCGCGCAGGCGGATCCGGATTGCGCAGTTCGTAGTCGTACGTAGCAGGATCAGGACTGGAGAAGACAGCATCGCAAGTGGACAAGCCAGGGTCAGGATTGGAGACATCAGGGTTAACATTGTTCAAGCAGGAGTTCTGCAACAGGTAGTGAGGAGTGTCCCGCTTCAGCTTAGGAGCGCGGGAGTGGCCTCTGCATGTGCGGCGACCATGGCCCATGGTACTGGTCTCAGGAAAGGATAGGCAGACCAGAGTAGCACACCGCCTAGCTGCACTGGTAAACCAGTGCTTCAGCGCAAGAGTCCTGAGCGGGCTGGGAAGTCCTCTGCTTCAGCGCAGAAACCAGGACACGGCCTCTGCAATAGAGAATGAGCAGCAGGCCCCAGGAACCAGGAAGCTGAAGAAAACACAGGGGAAACCTCCGCTTCATCACAGGAGACAGGAATAGACCGCTGCGTGACAATAGCAGCCGGTCTCAGGAAACAAGGAACTGAAGTCAACAAAGAGAGTACTCAGCTTCAGCACAGGAGTCAGGAACAGACTGCTGCATGACAATAGCAGCCGGTCTCAGGAAACCAGGAGCTGAAGTCAACAAGGAGAGTACTCAGCTTCAGCACAGGAGACAGGAACAGACCGCTGCATGACAATAGCAGCCGGTCTCAGGAAACCAGGATAACAAGCCAAGGGCTTGTGGCAGAACAGTTAGTGACATGCAGAAAGGACTATGCTCTGCAGGGAGCATTGTGGGAAAGCAGTACTTAAAGGTCAGTGAACCAATAGCAGAAGGGGCGTGTGGCAGTATTGCTTCAGTGAGTGAATCCAGGCTGCAGTAAATATCAGGGGAAGTGTTCCAGGACTGCACAGGTCTGCAAGACAAGGCAAACAGCAAACTGAGGTGCGGATTCCTTACAGTTCAACAGACAATCATGATATTTGAGAATGATGTAACGTTAAGCTTTGTACAACCATTTATTGGCAAGTATTTCTGGAATGTGTAATGCATGGACCACTTCAGAACGCAACACTCAGTCATCTAATTAGGATACAAACATGACATTGACGTTGAGAAACTAGGTTGGTAAGGGAGTAAACCCCTATTTGGGTGCTTCAAACTGGTGTCGGTTGAAGACCATACTCAAGCTTTTAGAGTCTTCAATGAATCCATGGTTAAATGCTTCATGAGCAGTGTGATAGGTTCCCCCATTCAATTGAAACAGTTCATAAAGACAGATATATAATATATTATACTCAGGCACATTTGGGGTTAACCGCTTGTGGGGAAAGAAAACCTCTAACCTGACCGGAGTGCTTGTCCCATCCGGTGGTTCCTTCTCTGGCGTGTCACGTGTTCCCAGCGGGTCCTCGAGTAGGGAGTGCAGAAACTCACAGAGTTGTCTCAGTAGTGCCGGTTGAGCTGTCAGTTCAGGGGATAGAGAAACCTCACCGCTGCTCTCCTTGTGGCGTGCATCCGTCCCAGCAATAGAAGGCAAACGCGTCAGAGAATTGTTCTGTCTTTTTAATCAGGGCTTATATGCCGCATTAAAGTCTTTTTGTTGCACGCTGCCGCCAGCCTGATACTTTGTTCTGCAGTGCTCCAAGCCCCCTTTTTTTCACTTACGTTGAGAAACTACATTGCAACATGTGTAATTTTGTATGTTATTGTCACCTGTTCACATGAACTAATTGTGATGTGCATATGCATAATTTAATGCAATCAGGATAGTTGCTATTGATTCAGTTTCAATCGTGTAAAAATGAGTAACTATTATATATGTGTGTATAAGTTAGCATGAAGTGATTCTAATGCATCGTGTACAATGTAAACATGCAATGTTATTGAATGTCCAATTGCGGACGTCATCAAAAGAGGGAGGTCACAAAGTACAAGTAAACATGAAAACAAACAGCTACATTGACATTAGATCATGCGTTACACATTCAAAGCATTCTGTAATGTATACCAACATTACTATACGCTGGATCTGTTAGATGTGTGAAATGTGTTATATCATATAATAAATTGAAGCACACTTAAGTAACATGTTTCATATTATGCGACCTGTTCCTTTAAGAGTTGAGTATAGGATTTTCCATTGACACATCATAACATTAAGACTAATGTGACACGCAAATCATCATAACATATAAAAGTACAATGTTATACCAATAATAAACGTAAGCGCTGACACGATGAAGTGAATGACCTCGACACTGTAATGCCAAGCACATTTTTATTATGAGCAATAGAACGTAAACAGTCCTATAATGTTTTAAGTCCCCGCTCCATTGGCTCCATTGATGTAGAGATGAGGTTTTTTTTCTAAGTGCCGTCCCGGCAACCTTGCCGATCCTTCTCCCCTCCAACTTGCCAACTTTAGTTGGCGGGACCAATTACCGATGAAATCTCCATTTGTGAGTGCCGATCAGCACCGATAAGCTGATCGGGGCTACTAGAATACAGCCGATTTCAAAAAGTGCCAAAAAGTGCCGATAAGTGGGTTATCGGCAGCCGCATGTCGATACATTGTTATCGGCAAGAAAAACTGCCGATTTTGAGCACTTATTGGCGCTTACTGAATCTCTAATCCAATTTTCGCGGGAAAATGCAGATGAAAGCCTTATCGGCGCTTACTGCATGAGGCCCTGAGTTATGATTGGTTGAATTGATGCTGGACCGTTATCTCATCTCATTCTAGTTTTGACATTTAGTATCTGTGGGTTATGTTTAAGTGCTAAGTAATGTGTTACCTGGCTGAGTAACTCACAGACAAACAGTAATAAATGCAACAGATATATATAATAGACAGCGCTCAATGAGGAAAATACAATTAATATGGTGTGATGCGGTGGAACAGGGAGGGACCCTAGACCCTGCACAGTAACTGTAACAAATGGAGCAGTTCCCAGCACTCAGTAAGAACAGTATAGTCTAGAGAAGGGCGACTCCAAACTCAGTCCTCAAGGGCCACCAAAAGGCCACCTTTTCAGGATATCCTTGCTTTAGCACAGGTGCCTCAATTGAAGACTGAGCCACTGATTGAGCCACCTGTGCTGAGACAGCGATATCCATAAAACCTGGCCTGTTGGTGGCCCTTGAGGACTGAGTTGAGAGACCCCTGCTCTAGAGATAAGCAAATTTAAGTTTAATGTGAAAACACAAAATAGACATATACGCACACAGCCACAAATGTGGAATTCTCTCAGACATGTAACAATGTCAAAAGTGATGGAGGACACCTGAGAGCCCAAGCTCTGAAAGCGATGTGACCGTAGGACACATGTGGGACGCCAAGATCCTTCGTGGTAAACTTCCTCCGTCTGCAGCTGCCTTCCTGAGCTCACTGATTCCTCCTCTGGTGCCGCGAGACTGCAGCGATGACGTCACTCAGCCGAGATTACAGCCGTAGCATCGGGGGTAATGTCCAAGGAGTACAAGTATGAGTATGTGTGTCTTGCTGACATTTATATACTATAACCTGATCCTCTATAGGTTAATTAGGTGACCAATGCCTAAACGTCTAGCAGACACATATACCTAACACTGAAATAACAAATATAAATGGTAGAACCCACATTTACATCAAATAATTAAATAAAATTACACACAATTTTAATAACAAATAATCATAAAATATGAAAGTAGGAGAATAAAATAATATATCTACTATATATTTGTGAAATCACTGTATGTCTGCGTCCCAAGGGTCAATCGCATTGGACCTTGGGCCTGTCACTCCTGCTCAGGCCATGCCCGCCCCCGCACACCTCTCATTGGCCTACGTCCAACACCAATGCCACACTGTCCCACCCCTCACTGACTCTCATTGGCCTGCGTCCAATGCCCGCCCCCGCACACCTCTCATTGGCCTGCGTCCCACCCCTCACTGACTCTCATTGGCCTGCGTCCAATGCCCGCCCCCGCACACCTCTCATTGGCCTGCGTCCCACCCCTCACTGACTCTCATTGGCCTGCGTCCAATGCCCGCCCCCGCACACCTCTCATTGGCCTGCGTCCAACACCAATGCCCTAATACTTCCACACTGTCCCACCCCTCACTGAGTTTTGGGAACGCTTTCCTCTAATCCTCAACCTGCTCTGGGGCCACGCTTCACAGCTATCAAAACCTTCACGTCTGCTACCACAGACTGCCGAATCAGGTACAGCAGTGTTTCCCAAACTGTGGCTAGAGGGGCGCCGCGATCAGGGCCGCCAGCAGCGGGAAACAAGGGCTGCTCGCTCATTTAAAAAAAAAAAAAAAAACCTCTGAGGGGAAGCAGAGGAGCTCCCATCCAATGGGGCTGCAGCCTGCCCGGCATTGCAACTGCAGAGCCACCAGACAGCAGCAGCACCAAGGTGTGTGTGTGTGTGTGTGTGTGTGTGTGTGTGTGTGTGTGTGTGTGTGTGTGTGTGTGTGTGTGTGTGTGTGTGTGTGTGTGTGTGTGTGTGTGTGTGTGTGTGTGAAAAACGGGCTGCAGGGTGTGTGTGAAAAACGGGCTGCAGGGTGTGTGTGTGTGAAAAACGGGCTGCAGGGGGTGTGTGTGTGTGTGTGTGTGTGTGTGTGTGTGTGTGTGTGTGAAAAACGGGCTGCAGGGTGTGTGTGTGTTGTGTGTGTGTGTGTGAAAAACGGGCTGCAGGGGGTGTGTGTGTATATATGTGTGGTGTGTGTGTATATATGTGTGGTGTGTGTGTGTGTATATATGTATATATGTGTGTGTATGTGTGGTGTGTGTGTATATATATATATATATATATATATATATATATATATATATATATATATATATATATATATATATATAATGTGTGGTGTGTATATATGTATGTGTGGTGTGTATATCTACTATATATTTCTGAAATGTCTGTATGTTTGTCTGCATGCCCTGTGTCCCTAGGGCCAATCGCATTGCACCTTTGGCCTGTCACTCCACCTCAACACTGTCCCACCCCTCACTGACTCTCATTGGCCTTCGGCCAACACCACTGCCACACTGTCCCACCCCTCACCCCACTGTCCCACCCCTCACTGACTCTCATTGGCCTTTGGCCAACACCACTGCCACACTGTCCCACCCCTCACCCCACTGTCCCACCCCTCACTGACTCTCATTGGCCTTTGGCCAACACCACTGCCACATTGTCCCACCCCTCAGTGACCTTTGGGAATGCTTCTAAGCACCTAACACTCACCGCACTGCCTCTTACAAACACCCCCCTCCACCACCACCCCCCCAACCTCATGCACCCCCCTCCACCACCACCCCCCTCAACCTCATGCACCCCCCTCCACCATTACCCCCCCCAACCTCATGCACACTACAAACGCACGCCACAGCTCTCCCGCTACTGCAGCCCATCACCAACCCCCCTCACCCAAACATACGATGCTCCATCACCCCCCCCCTCACACCAACAGCAAACACACGCTGCTGAACATACAACGCACGATGCTCCATCACACCCCCCCCCCTCACCCGAACATCCCCGGAGCACACCCAAAACTACCCCACCCCCCTCACCCATACATCCACCGCACGATGCTCCTCCGGAGCCCCTCACCCCCCCACCATCCACCGCACGATGCTGCTCCGGAGCCCCTCACCCCCCCCCCCCCACTCACCCGAACATCCACCGCACGATGCTGCTCCGGAGCCCCTCACCCCCCTCCTCACCCTCTGTCCGCCCCCCCCCCCTTTCCTGGCCGCTGGCCCGCAACAACGGAACTACCCCCTATCACCACTCCGCGGGACCTCAACATCACCCGCTCTCCCGGAGCACCCTCTCCCCCGGTGCTCCCCCCCTCCCCCCCCCCCAGAGCACCCTCTCTCCCGGTGCTCACCCGCTCCCCCGGTGCTCCCCCCCTCCCCCCCCCAGAGCACCCCCCCCCCCCAGAGCACCCTCTCTCCCGGTGCTCACCCCCCCCAGAGCACGCTGTCGCCGCTCTCACCTTCAGGCCTAGAGGCCGCGCCCCCAGCTCCCCATCCCCGCGCGCGCTGCTCCGGCTCTCAGGCCTAGCTGTCTCTGTCGGGAGCTGCATGGGCCGCGGCCCACACACCCCCTCACCTGAGCGTCTCAGCTCCGCATCGCCGGGGGGAACCGCCGAGGAACCCGAGGAGGAGCGCGGCCCGGTGCGAGGTAAGTAACCGCACGGGAAGAGATCTTTCACCCCCGGCCCGGCCCTTCACCCCACCCGGCGCTTCACCCCACCCGGCCCGGCGCTTCACCCAGCCCGGCGCTTCACCCCCCCCGCCCTGGCCCTTCACCCCCCCCCCCCTGGCCCTTCACCCCCCCTGGCCCTTCACCCGCCCTGGCCCTTCACCCCCCCCTGCCCTTCACCCCCTCCCCCGGCCCTTCACCCCCCCCGGCCCTGCCCTTCACCCCCCCCCCCCGGCCCTGCCCTTCACCCCCCCCCAGCCCTGCCCTTCACCCCCCCCCCCCCGGCCCTGCCCCCCCCCCCGGCCCTGCCCTTCACCCCCCCCCGTCCCTGCCCTTCACCCCCCCCCCCGGCCCTGCCCTTCACCCTCCCCCCCTCCGGCCCTGCCCTTCACCCCCCCCCCCCGGCCCTTCACCCCCCCCCCGGCCCTGCCCTTCACCCCCCCCCCCGGCCCTGCCCTTCACCCCCCTTTCCCGGCCCTGCCCTTCACCCTCCCCCCCCCCCCGGCCCTGCCCTTCACACCCCCCCCCCGGCCCTGCCCTTCGCCCCCGGCCCTGCCCTTCGCCCCCAGCCCTGCCCTTCGCCCCCCCCCGGCCCTTCACCCCCCCCGTCCCTGCCCTTCACCCCTGCCCTTCGCTCCCGCCCTTCGCCCCCACCCTCCCTGCCCTTCGCTCCCACCCTCCCTGCCCTTCGCTCCCTGCCCTTCGCCCCCACCCTCCCTGCCCTTCGCCCCCACCCTCCCTGCCCTTCGCCCCCACCCTCCCTGCCCTACACACGTACACACACGTACACACACGTATACACACGTACACACACACACGTATATACACACACACGTAGGCACATGTATACACACACATGTAGACACACACGCGTAGACACGCAGGCACACGTAGACACGCAGGCACACGTAGACACGCAGGCACACGTAGACACGCAGGCACACGTAGACACGCAGGCACACGTAGACACGCAGGGACACGCAGGCACACGTAGACACGCAGGGACACGCAGGCACACGTAGACACGCAGGCACACGTAGACACGCAGGCACACGTAGACACGCAGGCACACGTATACACGCAGGCACACGTAGACACGCAGGCACACGTAGACACGCAGGCACACGTAGACACGTACACACACGTATACGTAGACACACACACACGTGTACACACACACACACGTGTACACACACACACACACACACACACGTGTACACACACACACACACGTGTACACACACACACACACGTGTACACACACACACACACACACACACGTGTACATACACGTGTACACACACACACACACACACGTGTACACACACACACACGTGTACACACACACACACGTGTACACACACACACACACACGTATATACACACACACGTAGGCACATGTAGACACACACGCGTACACGTAGACACGCAGGCACACGTAGACACGCAGGCACACGTAGACACGCAGGCACACGTAGACACGCAGGCACACGTAGACACGCAGGCACACGTAGACACGCAGGCACACGTAGACACGCAGGCACACGTAGACACGCAGGCACACGTAGACACGCAGGGACACGCAGGCACACGTAGACACGCAGGCACACGTAGACACGCAGGGACACGCAGGCACACGTAGACACGCAGGCACACGTAGACACGCAGGCACACGTAGACACGCAGGCACACGTAGACACGCAGGCACACGTAGACACGCAGGCACACGTAGACACGTACACACACGTATACGTAGACACACACGCATGTGTACACACACACACACACACGTGTACACACACACACACACACGTGTACACACACACACACGTGTACACACACAAACACACACTCGTGTACATACACGTGTACACACACACACACACACACGTGTACACACACACACACATGTACACACACACACACACACACACGTGTACACACACACACACGTGTACACACACACACACACACACACGTGTACACACACACACACGTGTACACACACACACGTGTACACACACACACGTGTACACACACACACACACACACGTGTACACACACACACTCACACGTGTACACACACACACACACGTGTACACACACACACACACACGTGTACACACACACACACACGTGTACACACACACACACGTGTACACACACACACACGTGTACACACACACACACACGTGTACACACACACACGTGTACAAACACAAGTGTACACACACACATGTACACACACGTGTACACACAAACGTGTACACACACACACACACGTGTACACACACACACACGTGTACACACACACACACGTGTACACACACACACACACATGTACACACACACACACACACGTGTACACACACACACACACACACACGTGTACACACACACACACACACACACACGTGTACACACACACACGTGTACACACACACACACACGTGTACACACACACGTGTACACACACACACGTGTACACACACACACACGTGTACACACACACGTGTACACACACACACACACACACACACGTGTACACACACACACACACACACACACGTGTACACACACACACACACACACGTGTACACACACACATGTACACACACACATGTACACACACACACACACACACGTGTAAACACACACACACACGTGTACACACACACACACGTGTACACACACACACATGTGTTCACACACACACACACACACACACACACACACACACACACACACACACACACACACACACACACACACACACACACACACGTGTACACACACACGTGTACACACACACACTCACACGTGTACACACACACACACACGTGTACACACACACACACACACACGTGTACACACACACACACACGTGTACACACACACACACGTGTACACACACACACACGTGTACACACACACACACACGTGTACACACACACACGTGTACAAACACAAGTGTACACACACACATGTACACACACACGTGTACACACAAACGTGTACACACACACACACACGTGTACACACACACACACGTGTACACACACACACACGTGTACACACACACACACACACACATGTACACACACACACACACACGTGTACACACACACACACACACACACGTGTACACACACACACACACACACACACGTGTACACACACACACGTGTACACACACACACACACGTGTACACACACACGTGTACACACACACGTGTACACACACACACACGTGTACACACACACGTGTACACACACACACACACACACACACACGTGTACACACACACACACACACACACACACGTGTACACACACACACACACACACACGTGTACACACACACATGTACACACACACATGTACACACACACACACACACACACGTGTAAACACACACACACACGTGTACACACACACACACGTGTACACACACACACATGTGTTCACACACACACACACACACACACACACACACACACACACACACACACACACACACACACACACACACACACACACGTGTACACACACACACACACGTGTACACACACACACGTGTACACACACACACGTGTACACACACACACACGTGTACACACACACACACACACGTGTACACACACACACACACACGTGTACACACACACGTGTACACACACACACACGTGTACACACACACACACGTGTACACACACACGTGTACACACACACACACACACACACACGTGTACACACACACACACACACACACACGTGTACACACACACACACACACACACACACACGTGTACACACACACACGTGTACACACACACACGTGTACACACACACACACACGTGTACACACACACACACACACACGTGTACACACACACACGTGTACACACACACACACACATGTGTACACACGTGTACACACACACACACACGTGTACACACACACACACACACACGTGTACACCCACACACACACACGTGTACACACACACACACACGTGTACACACACACACACGTGTGTACACACACACACGTGTACACACACACACACGTGTACACACACACACACACACACACACGTGTACACACACACACGTGTACACACACACACACGTGTACACACACACACGTGTACACACACACACACACGTGTACACACACACACACACGTGTATACACACACACACGTGTATACACACACACACGTGTATACACACACACACGTGTATACACACACGTGTATACACACACACACACACACACACGTGTATACACACACACACACGTGTATACACACACACACACGTGTATACACACACACGTGTACACACACGTGTATACACACACACGTGTACACACACACACACACACGTGTATACACACACACACACACACACGTGTATACACACACACACACGTGTATACACACACACACGTGTACACACACACACACACACACGTGTATACACACACACACACACGTGTATACACACACACACGTGTATACACACACACACGTGTATACACACACGTGTATACACACACACACATGTATACACACACACGTACACATACACAATGTATACAAACAAACATGTATACACACACACACAAACATGTATACACACATATATACACACACGTGTGTATATATACACACACACACGTATACACACACATACACTATCCCCAGCACCACCACATCAGCACACCGGTATCCCATGCCCCCCCCCCCCCCCCCCAGCACACTGGCATTCTCGGCTCCCCACCATTCCCAGCCCCCATCAACACCATCAGCACCCACACATTGGCACCTTCGCACCTCCCCATCGGCACACCCACATCCGCACCCCCACATCAGCAACAAACCCTCCCAAATCAGCACACCGATACAATCACCATCAGTACAGCCACAGCAGCAGTACCACCGCACACTGCCATGGGCCGCGTGGACCACTCCCCACCCAAATGCCACCCCCACACCACAAACATCCCAGGCAACGCCGGGGCTCTCAGCTAGTATATATATATTATGAGTGAATATATATTAAATGACATTATAACTCAAAAAATATAAAAATGGACTGTTATTAATTATTAACCAATTTTATATAGTCAGTATTTATATAGGAAGTATTATCTTACATGGAAATTTATACTGCACCGACACACTTTATTCGAGCAAATACCCGGTATGTACCTGGCAGATACCTGGAATGCGCCGCTCCTCACCTCTGACAAGCCCCGTTGCATTTGCCTTCCCAGCCTGGGTTCATGCCTGGCTGATGGGCGGCTGATCTGTTAAATGATAATGATTAGGATTTAATAGGCTGCAATGCTTCGCGTGTCTACCAGATGGCATAAATTCATGAATTGTAATGCAGTATATATATATATATACTGTGCAGTATTGCAGCCAGAGGGAATAAAATGCTTCAATCCCTGCCTGGAAAATAACTCAATGCACTCGGGCAGAAAACAGTCACAAACCTCAATACACCCGGGTATACCCGAATTCGTGGGACTAGCCGAGCTCGAATAAAGTGTGTCGCCAGTAGATAAATTACATCATGTTGATGAGTATGATATTTAAGAGGATTAATCGCATTATACGATATATAAAGTTTGTTAGACATGCATATTAGAAATGATTACAGAGAATTTGTTGAAGGAGCACCTTAGTAACCCGTAAGGCATATTTAATGATTTTATTTATATAATATGTATTTTAAATCATTATATACTGATTTTATTTAATACAAATATTAGCATAGAAAGGCACCTACGTCTATGTCTGTATTTAAACCAAGTGGAACCAATGTTTATTTATGTATTGTCTCCATACCTCATTTATTGTATTTTTTGTTTAATTTTATTGTTTAAGTTTTATTAGTTTATTAATTATTTATTTTTCATCATTTATTGTTGTCTATTCATTTTATGTTCCATCCATGGTTTGAGGATGTATATAATGTATTTAGTTATGTGTTATTAGATTAGGTATTATCCCCTTTCTCCCCGTTTAGCATCTTCATATTGTCTGAGCCTTTTTTGTTAATTATTTTTCTTTTATTCGTTTTTATGTTTGTGTCTTTTTTCCTTTTGTTTTTGTTAATATTATGTCAAGGTATCATCTTATAGTACTATGTAGTATTGTTTGAGGTTGAGAACTGATTGAAATGGCTGGGTAGCCTATAATGTTATTGGGAGAATGAGCGAATCCTATTGGGGGATTAGTCTCAACTTCCTCTACTTTAACTGGACGTCTACACTGTCAATTATACCTCCTGACGAAGCGTCGTATGATGCAAAAAGCGTTGAGGTGACGTCACACGCAGCAGAGAGTAAGCGTTACAGCGTTTCTCCGGGCAGCTGTTGATGTTCCTTCTTGTGGGTTGTCCTAAGCGCTAGATGCAGGTGTTTTTTTCTGGGCTGGAAGATCTGTTTATAACGGACATTTGGGCTCTTTTTGATCTTGCCATTGTGTTGATGTATGCCTAACTATACCACCTACCTCGAGTCTACCCACAGATGGTTGGATTTATTGTGATCCTATTTTATTATGTAAGTGTATTATTTTTATCTTATGCTTATTATAAATATTAATGATTTTTTAAGTTTATACTAATAGTGTGTTTCTTTCTTCTTATGCACCCTGCTATATGGTTCTATTGCTTCCGTTGTTTGCCCCGCTGATCACGGGAGAGTGAGGAGCTGCAGAGAGAATTATTTTTCACACTTTTGGGACATTTCAAGATTTTTGGGACCGCGCGCACTAACTTTATTTTCTTTTGCAAGGTCAATAGGTGTATAGTATCAGCCATGGATCTAACTATATACTTCATTAAAGAGGTGTGTTTTAAGATGGGCTTTAAAGGTGGATAGAGAAGGTGCTAGTCGGATATTGAGGGGAAGGGCATTCCAGAGGTGTGGGGCAGCCAGTGAGGAAGGTTTAAGGCGGGAGAGGGCTTTAGATACAAACGGGGGTAGAGAGAAGACATTCTTGAGAAGAATGCAATAGTCGGGATGGTGCATAGCGAGAAATTTAGGCTGAGATGTAAGGAGGGGCAGAAGAGTGTAAAGCTTTAAAAGTGAGGAGGAGAATTTTGTAAGTAATATAGGATTTGATAGGAAGCCAGAAGTTGAATTTCAGCTGGGGAGACGCTGAGAAAGATTTAGGAGTGCATAAAGTGATACTTTTGTCTATATATTATCTGGTCTCCCTGTGTTGTGTAATATCTGAACGTGTGAAAACAATAAGGTGTCAGGGGATTATGAGGAATAAGTATCAAGGCAAAGTGTTGGTATTCTTTGACACAAAAACTGCACCATACTGTATGTGTCAAGTAAAAAAATCCCATTGAAATAACAGGATTTTTTTCCCTTGCTACACCTGTTACCCTTTTTGTCCCCAGCATGACTCCATTTTTGTCTTGATAGATAACCCTCTGTGTATCTTTGTCTTTTAAATTTACAGCTTTATCTAGTGAGGGGAATGGGTGAGAACCTGAGTCCATAAAACTTACAGGTAAAGACCCTGCCAGATTAAACCCAGAGCAAAAAATAATCCCCAACAGATTCACAAGGCAGGAAAGCTGGGTAACGTGATAGGTCACATCGTGGCTTCAGTCCAGTTACACTTTTATTGCCTGTCATCAAAGCTTTATGTTCTATTTTTTGCAGTTTTATCAAGATGCTGTGTGCTCAATCCGGCTCATAAACCTCACCTGCCAGGTGCTCTTCCACACACAGGGGGAAACACACAGAGAATCTGTGTATTCGTGCAATCGCTTAACCACACGCAGTCTACACTCTCCGCAATATATTTTCAGCCTGCCTCTTAAGAGTTTAGATACAGATTCATGTAACAACAAAGAGTAGATGAAAAGAAAAGTATAGCTCTTTGCTGGTCGTGGTACCAGCTGGATGTGCACCCGTGGCTGCTTACCGCAGTACCATGCGTGGCCCTGCCTCAGAAACACAACAAACATACACCAAAGAGTAGAGCATCTCTTTGATTCCCAAATGGAGCTTAGGGAGAAAGGGTATTTACTAAGCTTCGATGCTGTTCTCATAGTCCATGGCAGTAAATGTGGGATCGCTGTGTGAAACCCATATCGGATCTGCGTGAACCGCAGTGTAAGAGTCCCAATCAGAAGACACATGTCCCCATGTTGCTGCTCACCTGTGTGATTTATTACAGAGATAAGAAAATAAAGTTGTCCTCAAGCGCGTGGTCTTATTGCTCTTTTCTTCCTTATATACAGTATATAGAAAAACAACAACAAAAGAACACCACAAACAAGTGGTATAATAGGCGTCGACAATCAATACTCTTATCTATAGAGAAGTAGAGAACTTAACACTTGCCTGTGTGTTTGTTCCCGTGGTATATACTCCTCTATGTCCTTTCTGCTGTTACCTTAAAAAGTGGAGAGAGGCATAGCATAATACTGTTTATTGGAAAAAAATTTAAAAGATGAGATAAAATGCACTTACAAACGACCAACCACATGAATTGTGGTGGTTTTTGTTGCTGCAAGTGTCCTTTAAAAGTCGCTCTTTCTGGAGGTGCTTTGCAATCACCCGTTTTCAACACCTGACAGTTATTTTGGATCCACGGGAATGAGGGGCTTTCCCAGACTCGTGCACAGTCTGTTGTGCCTCTCCTCGTCCGTTTCTGCGCACCGCGCATGCGCCGACCTCTCTGCTGTTTGTCAGTGCTGATTGGCTGATCCGCAATCTCCAAAGGTATGGTGGCTCCAAGAGATCAAAAAGGGGTGTCCACATCAAACACGTTTTGCCTGGTTTGGCTTCCCGTGGATCCAAAATAACTGTCAACAGAGTTGATCTGGAAAAGGACCAGAAAGGGATTCCCCCTATCTATAGCACTCAATGTTTAACTATGATAGATGGACCAACAATGGTCTAACAGACAAGTGCTGTATATAGGTCAATGGATTTTGCCTTTAGAGACCGGATAAGCCAGGAGCAAAATAATAAAATTTTATTTAAATTGGTTTAGGTTAAAAAAATACACATCACATTCATACGTTAAAAAACCCCATTCTGTAGTGGCTAAATGTATAGTATATTCAAGGTAAGTATCTATAGGTTGTTGTCTGATAAGGCATCTATTTATTACCATTCAATTATTTTGCAGGCAAGCAAGTTTGTATTAGTACTGTATAACTCTATTTGACAAAATACAGTACCGACACACTTTATCCGAGTGTGGTCGGTACCGCAAGCTGGGAAATCTCCCGGCTTGCTAGTGGCCGCCCCTCGGCGTGCCGCGCGTCATAGACGCGCGGTCACGCGTCATCGGGAGCGTGCGCCCCCTGCACGCGCGTCCAGGGGCTCCCCGAGGGAGCCCTGGTGTCCCGCGATCGCGGGACAGCGGCAGGGGGTTCCGGGGGACCCGGCGGACCCGGCAGCGGTAGGGAGAGCGCCCCGATCGGAGGGCGCTCTTCCGCTGCTTCGGCGCGCGCCCGTCACTCTCGGGCGCGCGCCAGGCTACTGCTGCGGCAGAGAACAGGCAAATGCTCGAATAAACTCTGCCGCAGCAGTATTACAGTCAATCCAGGTAAATGTCAAAGTTCCTACAGACTTAATCACAAATATATGTAAACGTAAATGTTGAAAACTTCGAAAGAATAAAGCGCGCTCTGTAGTCACCCAGTCTTGGTAGGCCCGGATTTTACGAAGGAGTTTTTTCTGCAAACGGAAGACTACCGAGCAGTACTGTCCCAGTTTGTAGGAGAAGAGGAACACCTGGTTCTCTATTTAAGTCGCAAATTGTGTCCCCGCGAACAAAGATATGCCACAGTAGAAAAAGAGTGTTTTGCCGTAGAGTGGGCAACAGACACATTGAAGTATTACCTTATAGGCAGGTTTTTTACGCTCATTACAGATCACGCACCCCTACAGTGGATGCATAGAAATAAAGAAAAGAACTCGAGAGTTACCCGTTGGTTTCTGTCGTTGCAACCTTTCAACTTCACAGTCCAACATCGGCCAGGCATACTGCACGGTAATGCCGATGCACTCTCTAGGGTGAACAGTCTCGGTGCACGGGCCGCTCCACTCGGTAACGTTACGCTGGGAAGGGGGATATGTGACAGGGTCATTGACTCTGTGTATGTTAGTAGGAGATGGCAGTATGCATGCTTTCCAGTAGACGACGGGTTAACCCAGCTTATTAAGCTGTCCACAGGTGATTCAAATTAAACTAGTTCACCTGCTTTAAAACAGGAAGAGGAAATGCCTCTGGGGCAGCAGTCTCTCTCAGGCACAGAGAGAAGACAGAGGAGTGTTGAGAGACATTTTGTATCCACCGGTTGGGGACATTAACCCCTGGGGGTCTAAATGAATGTCTGGAGACCAGCACTCTGGTATGAGCCTGTAGGTTCAGTTCTGTATTTGTGCCCTCTGGTCTACTCCCTACATACTCTGTATTTCCCCACCCCCTCTTTTTGCGGTCTCTGTTCCCTCTTGTTACATTTCCTTATCCACAACTGATTATCTTCTCTTCCTCTTTCCCCCCCCTCCCCCAACTCTTTCTCCTCCCCCCCCTTTTTCCCCCATTCACCCATTCATTATCCTGTCTAGATTATACCTTCCACACCTTGTTTCTGTGTGCTCACGCACGATGTTTGTATGTATTATTTGCAGATGCATTATTACCATTCGTGCATGTTAATGTGCAACTCTATGTGTCTGTGCACACAGAAACTGTTTAAATTTTTGGGTTGATATCGTTAGGTTTTAATATATTATTTAATGTGTATTTAGGCGATTTGTTGATATAATATATATTTTTGAGGTATTTCATGTATTATTTTTAGCCTTTATATGTTATAGGATTATTGAGCTTAATACATTTTTATATTATATATTTTTATAGTGGTATATATTTTTAATTATGCTAAATGTTGTTATTATTTTTATTGAGGTTAATGTTATGTCACTACTATATACTAGGGTGCCCTGTTAATCCATTTTCTATATAGAATTTAAGTTATACATATTCTAATTACATATATGCTCTTTATAGGGGTGTAGCTAATACAAATTGATGCACCAATTGGATTGTAGACACTCCAGTATATATATATATATCTAGTCATCTTTGTTCATGAACATTCCCTTTGATAAAGTTACATTGTTGTGACGAAACGCGTCAGGGATGTACATCACGACACTACGTCATTACGTTGCATGCACGCTTTACGGCCGGAGCGTGTAGGAGCTGTATTGAGGCCAACTCTAATGCCACACTGTGTGGAGGATTTCAATTGATCGTGCAAAGGACGGACGCTGTCGGGTGCATTGCCTAAAGATTCCTTTTGGACTGCTAACACGTCACGGGACGGTTCCTGTATCGGTGGTGATCTTTTTGTCACAAATTGCTTGTTTATCACTTATACTTTGTAAGTGTTTTTAATCCTTCCACCATTCCCTTCCCTATATTAAATGTACAGGATCACACTATGGGGCGTGCGCTCTCTGTCTTCTTTTTGTATCTCTAGATTCTGCTTTGGAAGTGGTTCTTCCATTTGAGAGCTGCTGTGGACCCCTGGATTCTGTACAATTTCCTGCATTACCTATCAGGACTCATTTTGGGGTTTGGACATTTACACTTGGACTGTATATATATTTTTTATTAAATTTTTTTTATTATTATTATTTTTATGTTTATATATTAGAGTGTATATTTTTCACTGGTCTATGAGTGGCGCTACTTTATTCACTTTTTTCTTGCTATATATATATATATATATATATATATATATATATATATATATATATATATATATATATCAACCAGTATAGACAAATTGTGACATTATCTGAAGAGATTATAGAAAGAAAGAAAAAAAAATGTGAAAAAAATGTTTTGATAATAAAAAATGGGGTATTAAAATGGCCGAATTTTTAAAGTATAAATGTATACTGTAGCTACTTTATATAGTGATATTTTCATTTACTGTATGCTAAAGGATTAAGAGGTTTTGTCACTTTTTACCCACCATAACTTATTTATAACTATATACTGTACATATCCAAAAAAGAGTTTTATCATGTATAAACATTGATGTACCTACTGTATTACATATGTACAATGGTGTTGTTACCAAATACATTTTAATATTTAAGATTTCATTTCTCTCTAATGGTTCGAGCACATTGTCTGAATATTTAGTACGTTGCAAAATAACACATTTAATATTTTGTATCAAGAATCAGGTTGTTGATTTTTTGTAATCATTTCAAAATAAGAAAAAATGAAGGGCTGTCCTGATCCGAATGAGACTTATGGCAGATATATGTTAGGGCGGCAGACAGGTATCCTCAACACGTCATCAGCATCGGTCAAAGCGTTTGGCCTGTGGAGAGAGAACACAAGAACACAAACACATAACCAAAGAGGTCACAAAGTCTGGTTGAAGCCTTCACTTTGCTCGCTCATCCAATTACATTGCAAAGCAATCCGCTATGGCCCTTTAAAAATCTGGTAGCACTAACAGTCTTATTGTACTTTGCACTGCAAAGACATCACTTCAACGATGAGTGTCTGTGTTCGTCATTCATCAGTGGCCTTTTGCAATTCTTAGCCAAAAAAAAGTAAATGATGCGATCAGAGGTCAGACAAACAATTCATTGTTATACGTGAATTGATTTCTATGGAGCCAAAGACAATGAAAATATTTTATTTTTATTTAGTAAGATGTAATTTTTTTGTGGTGTTTTAAACAGTTTATTTCAGTGGGGGGTGCTTGCTTTTTAATAGTGGCTTCTTTTTGGTAGTTAGATTTTGTGGTATTGTGTTTACTTTTATTATCAGAGAAGCACAGGACGTTAAGGGGAACTCCTAGGAATGATTTCCCATTTAAGGGTTATTGAATGTAAGGCATCCATTTGTACAGATTAGTTTAATAATGTACTTTATGACTTGCTACATGGGACTGCACTTTTAAGTCACATACGTTTTCACTGCCTAAATTAAGGTAGACCTTATGGGCTATTTTGGTAAATATGAAAATACACCATTTGAATATATTTTTGGACATATTTCCCTGGTATAATTTGCTCCACCAGATGAATTTATAGATTTAGTTTAATGGACAGTTCTATACCGTCATTAGATGAACACCAAATTCAGGGTTAATTATCTCCTTGGCTACCGTGCAGCTACAGTATTTAAGTTATCTTTACCCTCAGTCATATCATCACACACCACCATACCATTACCAACATCATTATCTTATTTCCAAAACAAGCAACTATGGCATAATCAGGACCTGATGAAAAGTCCCTATGGGACCTGAAAACGTTGTTCCTCCTCTGTTCTTAGCTGTCATATTAAATAGAGAATTGCATTATGAACTTGTGAGTAGAGATGTACTTTGTACCTCTGTCCTAGAGGAGACCGGCATTTTGAAGAACCTGTTTTCCTTTAAAAGCAGGCAACTTTCACTTCCTGGTTGCCGGATCAAAGTTGTTTTGCACCTTGCATCTATCCTTGTTGTCTGGGCATATCCATCGGGATTGTTTGCTGCCTGATTGTCTGCCTGGCTGACTATGCTTGTGACCACTGACCCTGACCACAGCCTGCCTGACTACCCTGTTGCTATTCGCTGGGCCTGACCCTTGGTCTGTTTAAACCTTTATCCTATCTGCCACCTGCCCTCACCTTCACTTCTGCATTTGTACTTTGTACTGCATTTGCCTGTCGATCCTGCCTCACACCGGCCCTTCAGAGCTCGAAATTTGTGCGGATTAGTTAAAATCCCCAGTTATGTGGCTCAATTGAGTGGGTTTAAAATAACCCCACAGTGGGATTAACCTAAATCCATTCCACAGATTCTGTTTATTTCTAATCTGTCGTTGTAATGTACGAAAAAAGTACAATGAAGTAATCCGCTGTAGGAAATTAAAAAAAAAAACGTCAGTGGATAAATTCATTGTTAAACATTACAACCGGAGTAACATCATTTGTGTAATAAAACATATAACATTGGCTACAGTAAGCACATTTTTATTCTGTCAGCAATCAAATAAATGCTATGCACATTCCCACATTGAGTAAGAAACACGACTATTAATTAGAGTACGTAAGTTAGACAAGGAAAGAGTGTCAATCATGCTGTTTGCTGCCTAGTTTCACTGCTACACCTTTAAAACCGTTATCCTACCCCACCTACCCAACCTCTAATGCCCTAGTACTAGGAGAGATCGTGGGAGTTAGCAACTGCTCTGAGCTGTATGGGTTTTTTAAATTCCAAAGTATGCATACATACTGTACATTTCCATGTCTATTGAACATGTGCAGACACACTTATCACCTTCCTACTGTCTCTGTACATTCTTCCAACCTATCAATTAAATTGTAAGCTCTTTGGGGCAGGAGCTCCTGTTCCTAAATGTTACTTTTATGTCTGAAGCACTTCTTCCCATTATGTGTTATTTGTATTATTTGTTATTTGTATCATGGCACGTGTATCACTGTTGTGAAGCACTATGTACATTAATGGCGCTATATAATTAAAGACATACATACATACTGTATATGTTGCTGATACAGATGTTGATTTTCTTTTTTTATATACAACATGGACGTTATGGAATTGGTGGGTGGCTGGAGGCTGCCAGATGACAATTGTCAATTCTGACAGAGTTGTTAGGGAGTGGTGTAGCACTGCCTGCCTGGCACAGCACAGGGGCTGGCTTGTTTGGGACACCAATACTACTAGATGTTCAACATTCAAATAGGACTATTATATGATGTCAACATTTTTGTTTTGGCAATAAGATAATGTGGATGATGGTATGGTGGCTTGTGAATCATGACAGAGGGTAAGATCATGTAAGTAACTGCATGTTACCCAAGGATATAATTAACTCTGCATTGTGTGGTGCCAGCAGCTTGCCAGCCATGGTAATAAAGGCTTAGTGTGCCTACCCCATGATTTGTTATCCCCCACAAAAGGAAACCACACTGTTTTTCTGGAAGTAAAATAACGTAACAGCTTTATTTATTTAACAATCTTAAAAATGAAATTGTCAGCCAATCCACAAGTCCCAGTATGCAGACGACCCCACGTGTTGCAACTAGTATGATGGGAGACACACTCTTGTCTTCACTGACACACTGGGGAAATGGCAACGCTCTGTCCTTTCTGGCCGCCAGGACCCTGCCACATAAGTTTGCGCCCAGCTACCTAAGACTTGGTCAGTGGTACAGCCTGTCCGCATAAGTCAGTGCCTACAGTCATGCTCAATATTCCCTGGGGACTCACACTACGAGGCCCGACCGCATCAGTTGGCACCATTGTTCCTGGCGTTTCTGGCACCCTTAAGCTGACTGGCCTGAAAGTTAATACACAGTAATTCCACCTGAATTAGTGTTTATTAAACCAGGTAGTACTTAGATGTTCTAACCCGTGTCGGCCATCCTCTGCGACTACCCAAAAGTCTCATAGCAGGTTAGCATTTCAAGAGATGTTACTTCTTTATATACACTTAGAATAACCCATTAATAATACTAATAATTATTATAATTATAATAATAATCTTTTTAATGATTTTTTTGATAATTAAAAAAAAAAGTAATTTTTCGGAGGTACACCTCTATTTATACTCTGCCTCGGCTCCTCATCCGTGGATCACAGATTATGGTTATTGGTTTGAATTATTAATCCATCACGTGGATTGTCCGTGATTGAAACATACGTTTTGGAAAAGGAGGATTGTGCTTTATGGTAAAAGGAACAAGCCATTCCGAGGTAGATCTAAATCCGCAAAAAAAAATTGCCCCCTGTGACAGTAGGGGATAACCAGGGTCTCAAATAAATGTTAAGCCCGTTTTGGTTACCCCGGAACCGTGTATAAGGGTCCAAGAGTGTTAGCTCTTGAGCTCAGTAACAATGTACCAATGTGATTTTGCTGCACTTCTTGTATAAGTATAATTCCCTGTACTGTATTCTTTGTGAAGCGCTGAGTACACTTTTGGCGCTATATAAATAAAGACATACAATACAATACATACAATACCATTCTGTTAAATTAGCTGTAATAGAAGTATTTTTTGTGTTTTTCCCTTTCCGTGCATGCCAGCGAGCAGGGATTGCTAGAGTATGTGTTTCAAGGTTTTTTGTGTGGAGGAACCATTAACAGAATGTGCCTATTAGGTTGAGGTCTGGAGTTGTCAGTTCCCCCATAAATGTATCCGGGAATCATGCCTGATTCTCAGATACATGTAGGCACATTGTCCCGGCAATATCTCCCCTTGAAAACGCAAGCACAGCTCGCCACTAGGGTACCCTGCTTCAGCATAGCCCAGAAAGTTGAATGAGGCACAGGAATAAATAGGTATCCCTGTAGCTGAGGTAACCCCTAAGTTATGGGGGGTTCCCCAGCTAGTGACAAGATGACCAGGACCAGTGTAGGGTTTGTGGGTGCCCCAATGATATATAAGGTTGATAGGGGACTCTGAGAGTCCAGATTGAGTCCAAGGGAAAGTGTGTGGGGAATAAGGCAGATAGAAATAAACCTACAACATTTCTGCTCTTCTGTTCCCTGTACCCAGAGACTCAGAAGTATATTAAACCAAACCTTTATGTATTAGAATTATACACTGGCGACACACTTTATTCGAGCTCGGCTAGTCCCACGAATTCGGGTATACCCGGGTGTATTGAGGTTTGTGACTGTTTTCTGCCCGAGTGCATTGAGGTATTTTCCAGGCAGGGATTGAAGCATTTTATTCCCGCTGGCTGCAATACTGCACAGTATATATATATATACTGCATTACAATTCATGAATTTATGCCATCTGGTAGACACGCGAAGCATTGCAGCCTATTAAATCCTAATCATTATCATTTAACAGATCAGCCGCCCGTCAGCCAGGCATGAACCCAGGCTGGGAAGGCAAACGCAACGGGGCTTGTCAGAGGTGAGGAGCGGCGCATTCCAGGTATCTGCCAGGTACATACCGGGTATTTGCTCGAATAAAGTGTGTCGGTGCAGTACTTCAATAATTTAATGTAATGTGCTTGTTACATTTAGAACCGATGTTCAAACAAGCTGCCCGAGCGAACCCATAGGCGCCAGTATGTTTGCTGGACATCGGAGTTCATAGCAGTCAGAGGATCCCCATAATAGCATTTGGTCAACGGGGAAAGGCGGCGTACCAGGTCCGGAAATCAATGGCAATCCTCCGGGATGCCACTTACTCTGCCAGACAGGGTTGAGCCTGTCCCAGCGGGTGGCATTGAGATAGCCAGGGAGAAATGTGGCAAGCTAGCGCATGTCCGTTGGCTATTTCAGATATCCCGCTGACCCGGGAAGGCTCCGATTGGTTGCTTGGGAATTTTCCCATGCTGCTGATTTTGTGAATGAAACTCAGAATACTATAAGAATCTGTGAGCCAATAAGATTGGGAGTCTCCGGCAGTAAGAGAGCGGGCGGGCTTTTCAAAGTTGCTCTGTTCTAAATAGCGGAGCAACCGGCTTTGATTTTGAGACTGAGAAGCCTGCCCATCAGAGTCTAAGTCCCGACTTTTGTGCCCAAGTTCTCAGAAACTATCAGAGCGGACACGGCTGGGGTTTTTATGCCGATTTGAGTTCTAGGAGATTTGGGCTGACTACCGGTCAGGAGGGACCAAGTTCTCAGATGAGAACGTAGCGGTGGCATATGGAATTTTATGTCGATTTGGTTTCCAGGAGATTCTGGGCAACTGTAAGTCCCAGTTAGGGTAAAACTCTTCTATAGAGTTCCCTGCACCTAGGAAAGTCTAGATTTCGACCCCAGTTCCAAAGTGTGTTTTTTTGTCTGTATTTTGTGTATCATTGTGTGTAAGCGAATTTAGGCCGAATAAATTACAATTTATTTAATTCCCTTGTTTTGCTCAATGAATGATCCCAGTAAAAAGGTGTCACTAACCTGGTCTCTCATAACACCCATCTCTAACCAATAATCAATAACTGACAGAACAGCAAAGAAGATAAAGATGTACCACAGTACAGAAAAGAGAGGGGCTGCTACGCAATATGCTGTGAAGATGTTGGAAAAAAGTACATTTTCATTCAAATGAATGGGACAAAAATATACTCCATCAATGGGCATTGGCAGCTTCATATCAGTTTGTCAGACGGACAGATAGACAAGTGATAGATAGGTAGATCAACATCAGGGGGGAGAGGTCCTGAGGATAGTTTAAGCTCTTGCTGCTGGACGGATGTTGTCAAAATTGCCTCGCCAATCATTCTAGCCCCGAAATGGTTAAGGAATTATACTCAAAGGGACAAACAAATATCAGATAGCACGTAACCATTTTCACCCAGTAGAATTTGAGCCAAAGAAGAGTTGTGACCTTCTCCCTCGTGAGGATCGAGGAAGCAGTGACTAAGTAAAACACACCACTCCCGCACAGGTGCTTACAAAACCACAAACAACTCGATGATATACCTCGGAGACGCAATACCCGAGTTACACAGGAAGACCTTCCCAGAACTCAGCTGAGCCTGGGAGATCCTGTGTCAGAAGGTCCCCAAAGAGATGACAATGTTTGAACATCTCACACCGACAATAAGTTTGTCTCTTCTCTTGGGCTTGGTTACAGGTTCACTTCTTTTAACAGGTAAGGACTTTACAAAGGGGGTAAGATATAACTAACAAGGACAGGAAACTGATGCTACTGTAAATGGAGGCTCACTTTGAGTCATTTATAATTAAGTACATTTGCACTGCACATACTATAATTATACATTTACATTTTTCATGTTTCTATTATTACAAAATAACTTTGGGTGGGCTTCTCTATTGTTTATTTTACTATATTGAATGCATTACATCTAACCATATTGTTTGATTGTCAACCATTATTCTTCTTTGATTGGAAGTCCTCACATCTTTTTCAATATTGTCTGCAGTCACTTTGTAATCTAAGGGTTACAGAAATTACAAGTCAGGATCATTAAACTACTATGTATTAAAAAGGAAAAATAAGAATCATTTTTGAGTATCGAAAATTAGTTACTTTCAAATAATTTCCTTGTAAACCAGAATCAGCCGAGTTATTCAGATCCCGAAACACTGATTTAGTTTAAAGTATGTTAGAAACCTTTAGAAAGAGAAATGATGGAACACGGGGATTGTGTTGGCTGATTCTTTGTTCTCTTGCTCTTGCTCAGCTTGTCATGGCTTGCAGTGTTACAGCTGTGAGGGAACCTGGGAAAGTCGTTGCTCTAATCAGACTTTAATAGACTGTTCTCCTGCTATGAACATCTGTACAGAAGCTATAACCATCATGAGAACAGGTACGTACCCCCATCCCACACACAGACCAAGAGAAAACTCAGACTAACGTTTGGCAGTATTACCACATCTTCGCTGGAGAAAAGGGTCACTGGATAATGAAGCCAAGTGTTGCAGTCCCCTCTAGCATCACTGGCCTGTAAGGTGTCATCCAGTGCCAGCGAGGTGTTTATGGCAGCAGACTGCTAAGTAGACATGGGCAAATTTTGGGTGTGGATTAGGATCCATAACGGATCGGTCAGTTCCTTTGGTCTGCGTATTTCAGCAGATCAATCTCAAAAAGGGCCATTAGCGTGTTGCCGATTTTGTTATTATTATTATTACCAATACACTCCACGAATTCCACAACCCATGGATGGATTTGCAGAGTCCAAGTCTTTGGAATCCACCAATGGATTGTTGCATCCACAAATTGGATTCTACAAATCCGTCCACGCGTTGTATCCAATGGCAGTTTTTTATTTTATCCGCGCGGATTTAAACCGCCCAAATCTTTTTGCGGATTTTACACAGCAAAACGGATTTTAGGGGGAAAATGCGAGAAAATTCAGGAAACGGATTTGGGTGGATTCGCCCATCTCTGCTGCTAAGCAAACATGGCCCCAAATATTTTACTAGCAAACAGCTAGGAATTTTGTAAATGATAAATTCAATTAGTTTGCATAAAATGTGTAATTGGTTAAATCTTAAAGAGAGTCACTCCTACAGTATATGCCTTTAAACACTGAAACTTACTATGCTATATTGAACAGGATTTGCTGAAAGTGATGTATTGTTGAGTTAGCCTTCCCAACACCTTTGTAGAATATCAGATCTAAAAATATTGAATCAACGTGATATAATATAAACAAAAATGGTGTATATATATATATATATTATTGCAGTATAAACACTCAGTAAAACTCTCAGCGAGGTTAAATATTATATTGCAATTTATTTTTTAATTTATCTTATGTCAGGCAAGACATACAGTAGTTAATCAAATGCAGCCTTACTTGCAGTTAATCCTCCATGGAAGTAATTTGGTTTGACTGTTTTATTTTTTCTTAGTGTTTCAATAAAAATTCTCATGATTATTCGCGAAACGTTTGTAGAGTTTAAACACCCGTAACCAATATATTTTAGTGTCACATTGTGTTCAATTACACTATGGTATAATGACAAGACCTAAAGTAAAATGTTATGTACATATTTGTAGACTAAGGAAGGGAAATCACTCTGAAGACTGCGATGAAAACAGACAGACAGACACTGTATAGGTAGAGAGATAGAGATACAGATAGACAGGCAGATAATGTATAGGTAGAGAGATAGAGATACAGATAGACAGGCAGATAATGTATAGGTAGAGAGATAGAGATACAGATAGACAGGCAGATAATGTATAGGTAAAGAGATAGAGATACTGATAGACAGGCAGATAATGTATAGGTAGAGAGATAGAGATACAGATAGACAGGCAGATAATGTATAGGTAGAGAGATAGAGATACAGATAGACAGGCAGATACTGTATAGGTAGAGAGATAGAGATACTGATAGACAGGCAGAAACTGTATAGGTAGAGAGATAGAGATACAGATAGATGGACAGATACAGTATAGTTAGAAAGACAGATACAGTATAGGTAGAGAGAGAGAGATACAGGTGCGCCGACGAGTATTCTAAAACTTGCCTTAAACTTGCCTTGGAAAATCTGGGGCCATCACCAACAAGGTACATGCTGGGTACATGCTGGGTACATGCTGGGTACATGCTGGGTACATGCTGGGTACATGCTGGGTACATGCTGCAAACATTTCAGTGACATTTCTGCAGAGACAAATGGCCCATCGGATTAACACAGCAGGGGTCCATGGCAGTCCCATTCAGTTTGAATGGGACTGCCAGGGACCCCCTGCTGTTAATCCGATGGGCCATTAGTCTGTCTGCAGAAATGTCACTGAAATATTGCAACATGTACCCAGCATGTACCCAGCATGTACCCAGCATGTACCCAGCATGTACCCAGCATGTACCCAGCATGTACCCAGCATGTACCCAGCATGTACCCAGCATGTACCCAGCATGCTGGTTGTTGGTGGTTGGTACCAGGTTTGTTTTAGAATACTCGTCGGCACTACAGTACAGATAGACAGACAGATTCTGTATAAGAAGAGAGATAGAGATAGAGATAGACAGACATATTCTGTATAGGAAGAGAGATAGAGATACAGATACTGCACCGACACACTTTATTCGAGCAAATACCCAGTATGTACCTGGCAGATACCTGGAATGCGCCGCTCCTCACCTCTGACAAGCCCCGTTGCATTTGCCTTCCCAGCCTGGGTTCATGCCTGGCTGACGGGCGGCTGATCTGTTAAATGATAATGATTAGGATTTAATAGGCTGCAATGCTTCGCGTGTCTACCAGATGGCATAAATTCATGAATTGTAATGCAGTATATATATATATATACTGTGCAGTATTGCAGCCAGCGGGAATAAAATGCTTCAATCCCTCTCTGGAAAATAACCCAATGCACTCGGGCAGAAAACAGTCACAAACCTCAATACACCCGGGTATACCCGAATTCGTGGGACTAGCCGAGCTCGAATAAAGTGTGTCGCCAGTGTAGACGGATACTGTATAGGTAGAGAGATAGAGATACAGATAGACACAAGAACAACTGTAAGTGTACATCGTACACTTTGTTGTTTCATTACCATGTCCCTACATGTCAAATATACCTTGACTTCTTTACTTCCCCAGGCAACCAGTCAGCTGCAGTGATAAAGAAGGGCTGTGGACAAGGACGAGCTACATACATCTTTGCCAAGAGTTCGTCTGAAGGCCTGATAGCTCAATCATACATGTACGGATGTAGCACCTCCGAGTGCAACGTACAGACCTCCAGCACTGACATTTTTCCCGCTAACCCCCCAGGTAAGTACAATTTATATAAAGACACATACTGGACTAAAAAAAGTGATTGGAAACAAGTTGAAGCAGCAGGGGTAACATTTCAAGAAGGGGTAGGGCTTTGTGTTCTGTGGAGGTCAGCTATTTAGCAGGAATTTGGGTAGTAGGTCAGAGAGGTGTTAAGTTGCTGTAGCAGGGCTGTAATATCAGGGGAAGTGTGAGGGCTGCGTGTCAGTGGTTCAGTAGTGCAATGGTAGAGGAACTCTGGAGCAGTGGCAGAGTTGTATGTCTTTGTCTGTGGAGGTGGGTAGCAGTGGAATTGAGATGCATTGTGTGTACGTAAGTGGCTAGGTGATACTGGAAGTGATGTGATGTGTGACATGTGTGTGCTGTAGTTTGCAGTGTCATTTGGTGCAGTGGCAAAGCTTTTTATTTGTGTGTGGAGTGACAGCAGCAGTGTAATTGAGGTGCACAGGCATAGCTGTGTGTTGTGAGGGGTGTTAGTAGAATCAAGGAGCAGTGTAGGGTGTACGCTATGTTACGGAACTTGGGAACAAAGGTGTGTACAGACTAAGTGGGGGATGTGGTAGTCGAATGGATGTGCAGTGACAGCCTTGTGTGCAATGTGTTTGAGGTAAATTACCTTTTGAGAGAGACGTGAAAGAGATGAATTCCCTGTTTGCAGACTATCAAATAATGCACTCACAATGAGTACACTATTGTCAGGGGAAACCAGGTTATTTACACCTTTTTACCAGGATCATTCATTGAGCAAAACAAGGTAATGAAATAAATTGTAGTTTATTCGACATAAATTCGCTTACACAGAATGATACACAAAATACAGACAAAAAGACAAACTTACTTTGGGACTGGGTCGAAAACAAGACATTCCTAGGTGCAGGGAACGCGATTGTAGAGTTTCTCCCTAACCGGGACTTAGCCCAGAATCTTCTGGAACCCAAATCGGCATAAAATTCGATACGCCACCGCTACGTTCTGCTCTGAGAACTTGGTCCCTCCTGACCGCGAGTTAGTCCAAATCTCCTGTATCTCAAAATCGGCTGAGTAGCAAATCAACGTGTGGGAACGTTCCTTAGCAGCCAATCAGAGCCAAGCTCACTAGAAAAGTCAGGTCAGCGGGAAATCCAAAATAGCCAAGAGACATGCACAAGCCTGCCACCTCTCTCCCTGGCTATTTCAATGCCATACGCTGGGCAGTATCCACCAGGTCCGACAGAACAAGTGGCATCCCGGAGGACTGCCATTGATCTCCGGACCTGGTACTCCGCCTTTCCCCGCTGACCAAATTCCCTTCACACCTCTGGGTATCCTCTGGCTGCTTTGAACTCCGATGTCTGGCAGACTTTCCGGCGTCTATGGGTTAGCTCGGGCAGCCTGTTTGAACATCGGTTCCGACTGTAACAAGCACATTACTGTACATTATATTAAAGTATATTTTAATACACTTCTGAGTCTGGGTACAGGGGACAGAAAAGGAAACATATTGTATTCTTATTTCTATCTGCCTTATTCCCCACACACTTTCCCTTGGGATCAGTTTGGACTCTGTGTCCCCCCTCAACCTTATATACAGTTGGGGCACCCACAAACCTTATACTGGTTGTGGGTCTCCTTGGCACTAGCTGGGGTAACCCCCTTAACCTAGGGATTCCCTCAGCTACAGCAATACATGTTTTATCCCTGTGCCTCATTTTCCTATATGGGCTGTGCTGGAGCAGTGTACCCTAGTGGTTAGTTGCACTTGTATTTTCAAAGGGAGGTATTGCCGGGACAACGTGCCTACATGTATCCAAGAATCAGGCATGATTCCTGGGTACATTTATAGGGGAACCGACAACTCTGGATCCCAACCTCCTAGGCACATTCTGTCAACGGTTCCTCCGCAAACCCCCACTTGAAACTCATACCCTAGCAATCCCTGCTTGATTGCATACCCGGAAAGGGAAATACACAAAAAAATGCTTTTAATACATACAGTATAACACCGGGATACTATGTCACTGGGTTCAAGAGCTGACTCTCTGGGACCCTTATACATGGTTCAGGGGTAACGAAAATGAGCTTGACCTTTATTAGAGAGCCTGGTTATCCCCTCCCGTCACAGCTATATCTAAGACAAGTTACCCCTTACCAAAGTATCAAGGTTAACCAACCAGGAAGAGTACAAACAATTGGCTTCTCTTCCCAGTCAGGAAGTGTCCAGCTTCATTAAAGAGTTGTAAACTGAGGAGCAAACATAACGTCAGAAAAATGTTCCCTTGTAAACTGAAAGTAAACAGAACACTGGTACAGAAGTTAAATACGCATCATAAAAGGGGACGTCTTCTGTTCCCCCTAATCTGTAGTGCAGACTTTAATTGCTATGACTGAGTACTGAAATAGCAATGGGCTCTGCAGAATAAGTACCCTTTCTGCTAAGAGAGTCATTGGTAGACAAGCAAATGGAAGATGTGCGTACTTGTGAATACATCAGGTAAAGGAGCCTGACATGCTGTAATATGCTGTAATGTGTAATCCCCTTTAGGTTTAAATAACTCTGAAACCAGTGGAGTGGAATGCTACTCTTGTATCAGCACAGAGGAAATACGCTGTTCCCCTCCGTACGCAGAAAAGATGAAGTGTCCCAAAGACTTTGGTACCTGCTATGAAGGCAGCGGTTCTATTATGATTGGTAAGTATCTGTGCCTAATTCACTATTTACCCGATCAGCAAGTCCAGTTTGTGATTAATAATGAAAGAGGGCCAATTAAAGTCCCATTTCCATCTTGTATAAAGAGTGCGTTATAGAAAGGGAAGGGATCGTCTTCCACATAAAGGAAGGCTGTTGCTTTTAGAATAAAGGCTTTAAGTCTAGCTGTATTATATGAATAACTGATCAGTTTATTGTTAAAGATTTAAATATTTCAAGCAAAATGTAAGTCTTTGATAGAGACGGGCGAATCCACCCGAATCCGTTTCTCGGATTTTCTCACGTTTTCAACCCAAATCCGTTTTGCGGTGTAAAATCAAACGGATTTGGTTGATTTTAATCCGCGCAGATTCATCAAAAATCACCATTGGTTACAACCGGGGGACGGATTTGTAGAATCCCATCTGCGGATTCAGCAAACCATTGGCGGATTCTTACGAATCCCGCAACTGATTGCTCAATCCGAGGATTGGATTCTACAAATCCGTCGTCAGGCTGTGGAATTCGTGGAGTATTGTTAACAATAATAAAAAAAATCAGCAAAACGCAAATCACTCTTTTTGAGATTTATACGGTGAAATATACGGACCAAAGGAACAAGGCCGATCCGCAACGGATCTAAATTCATTCCAGAAATGTGCCCAACGCTAGTCCTTGACTGAGATGGGCAACATTATTGCACAAAATCAAATCCGCCGTGAGTTTGCAAATACCCTTCATCAGTGGGTTTCCGTGGACCTGTCTCAAAAGGGAGAGAGTGAGAGAGTGGGAGAGTGGGAGAGTGGGAGAGTGGGAGAGTGGGAGAGTGGGAGAGTGGGAGAGTGGGAGAGTGGGAGAGTGGGAGAGTGGGAGAGTGGGAGATTGGGAGAGTGGGAGAGTGGGAGAGTGGGAGAGTGGGGGAGTGGGGGAGTGGGGAAGTGGGGGAGTGGGGGAGTGGGGGATAGAGGGGGATAGAGTGGGAGAACTGGGTACTGGTAGCAGGCAAAAAAATGTACAGGAAATTGGAGGGTAAATTAATGCATTCAAATTGTTCGTCATGCAAGTTTAAACAGGGAGTGTGTACATGCACTCATGCACTTAACAATTTCAAATTTATATTTTACAATTAACAATTGTAAAAAAAAGCTATTATTCCCTTTTAGTGGATAAGGCAGGAATCTTAGGAATGCACAAAATATTCTGTAACCCAGAGGCGACATTTTTCAAAGTAAAATAAAGTGGCCAAGGAGTTAACAGATATGAGCCCCTCCTTTTTTTCCAGAGGGGTTAACCCTTCATTTAATACAGGTGTGCTAGATCTGCAACCAATACAACTCCATTGCTTCCAGGTTTATGTGATGTTGCCTAATCTGGTAGTAACAGTAACTATTACTTACGACTTCTTTTCTATTCCTGTGTAGGTAATTTCACCCAAAGTGTGTTCATCAAAAAATGCGCTATCACATGTTCATCAGTATCCCTTGTGAACCTGTTGGTTAGCATCTCATTGAACAGCTCTTGCTGTTCAGAAAGAAATTGCAGTGAAAACTTGGATGATCTTAGCACTGCCACCACCTTAGGACCAGTCACATATAATAGTACTTCACCGCCAAACAATATTACCAGCTCAACCATTATTTCCAACCCAACCATTATTTCCGACTCAACCATTATTTCCAACTCAACCATTATTTCCAACTCAACCATTATTTCCAACCCAACCATTATTTCCAACTCAACCATTATTTCCAATTCAACTAAGAATACCATAACTTCAAGCAACACAACTTCAAAACCTACCATTTTCCCTGCAAATACTAATGTAAAACAAACAACTAATGGTGTCATATACGTTGCCAGGTCTAGCCATGCATTGTGCTTTTTTGCCTTTATTGTTGCTTTCATGCTATAGACATCCTCACTTTACAGAATGCATTAATGGCTCTGCCAGGGGCATTCCTTTCTTTACTTTACTAATGAATAACGGGCTCACTTAGAGGTGTCGGAAACACATACAATTACATACTCTTTCTACCCAAAGTATTCTGTGTTTTTTTTTTTTTCAGATTCTCATAAAGGCCCACATGTGCATTTAATCATACAGGCAACATTTTGGTTATCTAAAAGCAAAAAATAAAAATGAAAAATATGTAATATTCTACATGATAGAAATATGGGAATTATTAAGGATCGGCAAAATCAATATGTGCTTACCTTTTGCTTTAACAGGGGAAACTATGAAGTTTTGCATGAGTATAAAAATGAAATAATGTGAAGATTGTATATCAATTAATTGAATAAAACAACGTTTACTTTCCTCTACCACCATACATATAGAGATCAGTAAGTTTCGTTGTTACCATTTGGTAGGATGTGGTGGGATAGGATATTCAACACCAACATGGCCATTGAATCCTACAGAAGCTGTTGGAATTTTTCCACCAGCCAATCACAAGCCGGAGGCTCGTTTGGCTTTACCCAATCAAAGGAGGGCGTGTGCTTGGGCTCAAAATGACGGGCGAGCGGGAAATATGAATCGGCCAGTGGGAAATGAACTAACCAGAAGCATCTTCCCTCAGCCAACCCATTGCCACCCACTGGGAATGCTCCACCAGGGCAGACAGTCCAAAAGGTGCCCGAGTAGGGTGCCCTTGGTTCTCTGGACCTGATACATCGCCATTCCCTTCTCACCAAATGATCATCTCACATCTTGACGTCCTTTCTCTCAATTCAACTCCGATGTCTATGCAGACATCCTGGCGCCTATGTAGATGCCCGGGCTGACTGTATAGACATTAATACATACTGTATTAAACATTAAAAACTGTTTTAATAAGCTTAAACTTCTTGGGGAACCTTATAGCCTGTGTGGGAAATGGGCCTAGGATACTTGGGCTTGAAAACCAGGATTCTGGGGGACACTGTATAGCCCCGGTGTAATTCACCTCACGCACCCGCAGATCCTGCCTGCATGTCGGGGAGAATTACGGGACTACCGGTAACTTTGTCCCCTGAACACCTACACAAAATTTAACCACAGTTTGACCCAGATATCCCACCTAAAACTTCCGCTCCCAAAGTTTTATGTTTCTGGAGAAAGGGGAACAGGTAAACCACAAAACAGGTCAGGTTTTTACCTATACTTTACATGGGACTTCCATAACCCACCACGTCTTTATGTACAGACGCGTAGCCGCAAATCATACACTATTTGCGGGTAAGATATCAGCACTACTGGTATCTCTGGTCAGCAACATTTTACACAGATTTTAACTCTAGTTGCCCCCCAACATCCACCCTTAACCTCCTGCTCACAAATTCGCAGTCCTGCAGCTATTTCTTACAAGGGACCCTAACCACACATGGCATCCCTATTTTATAATCCTGCAGGGGGCAGTATAGTTGGAGCAGAGTTACAGGGAAACATAACAGAGTACAATATTAGACCCAAGAGCTGACACTCTCAGATCTTGACATATGGTTTTTAGGGGCAGCTAGCCGGGCTTCACCTTTATTATGAAGGCCGGATAACCTCTACCATTACATTGCATTGTGTGTGTGTTTTGCATTGTGTATGTGTGTTGCATCATGTGTGCGTGCGTGTTGCTTTTTGTGTGCGTGTTGCTTTTTGTGTGCGTTTTGCATTTTGTGTGCGTGTTGCATTTTGTGTGCATGTTGCTTTGTGTGTGCATGTTGCTTTGTGTGTGCTTGTTGCATGTTTTGTGTGTGTATGTGTTGTATTGTGTATGTGTGTTTCTTTTGCATTGTGTGTGTGTTTGTGTGTTTTGCATTTTGCTTGTATGTTTGAATTGTGTGTGTGTGTGTGCTGCATTGTGTGTTTTTGCTGAAGTTTGTGTGTATTGCATTTTGTGTGTGTGTGTGGCATTTTGTGTGTGGGAGACAGGGTTATTATTATGGGAGGGGAATTGTATTGGTATCGGGAGGGAAGTGTGTGTGTGTTTGTCCAGTGGGGGTGGAAAGGAGGTGAGTGTGAAGAGGGGGTGATTGAGGGTGCGGGATTGAATGAGAGGGGGGTAATTAAGTGATAGTGAAGGTGGAGGAGGTGGGGGGGGGTGAGAGAAATACACAGGGAGATGGAGAAGAATAGAGGGTGTGAAAGGGCAGGGCTCGCAAGGCCGCAAACATGTTGAGGGGCCCCAGTCGAAACTCTAGGAAATCTGTTGTCGGCCCTGACCACTGACCTCTTGCATCTTTCTGGAATCCTGACCGGGCATGTTCATTAGTGAAATGAATAGGCATCTTTCTCCCTGCCGTGAGTTCATATGGGGTAAATGTAGTGGGTTGTGAGTCTGTAGCCCTAATTCTCATTAGAACTGATTGTATGTGTGTAGGCCAAGCCTGGCCGTGTGTGATAAACATCTTCCTTAGTCTATCTTTAAGTGTGTGATCCATTCTATCCACAATATCTGCAAACTGTGGGTGATAAGGGACGTGACATCTCTGTTGAATCCCAAAAAGTCCACACATTGCTTTCTTAACCTAGTCTATGAAGTGGGATCAATTATCGATTTCGATCACTTTTGGAAAACACCAATGACAAAGACGTATTTCAAAAGGGCCTTGGCTGTTGAGAGCGCAGTGCAGTTTCTGAGAAGTATCACCTCTGCCCATTTGGAAAATACATTTACCACCATTAATCCATATACTGTATATACCCATCCTTGGACTTTGGTAGGGGTCCTATAAAATCAATCTGTATTGTTGTCCTGGGTCAATCAGAAATGGGCACCCTCGTTAACAAAGGTTTTTGGCCTTTGGGTCTTGGGTGTATCTGGGCACAGGCAAGACAATAATTTACTATCTTGTCACAAGCACCATTGAGAGTGTGACTATAATATTCACTGTATAACAGCTTGTTCAGTAAATCAGTACCTACAGTATGTGTCCCAAAATCTGATGATTGTACTTTACCAGACTCTGCTCTAGGCTCTAGCTGTGTAGGCAGGAATGGCAAAAGGTTGTTTCTTTCAAGATACCATACTGTCTAGACATTCCCTCTGGAAGGGGGTCTTTGTTGTGAGTCCCTTCAAATGAGGGTCTCCAAGCTGTTCCTCAGCAAATTAAGGTTCTGTGTTAGTTGCATCTGTCTTAGATAAGGCGCTAACCTCAAGTACTGTATCTGATCTGCCGGATACACCTCTTGTCCCTCTTTTTGGAAATAAATCTGCTTCTGTGTTTCCTGTAAATATGGGATCGGCACTCAGGGGCTGGAGTGCTTTCATTTCATGAGGGATACCCATATATACGGGTGTGCTCTCTCATTCTATGAAAAGCTGCATAAGGCTTAGTCCATAGAAGGCACGTCCGTGCTGAGCCGTGTGGACGCTCCGCGCGGAGCCCCTGCATCCTCAATGAGGATGTCTTTAGAGGGGGCTCACGCGAGCGTCCGCAGGTGTGCTGAGGCGCTGGATTTTTCAGTCGACAGCTTAACTGTTTTTCAGCTGAAAACATCCAATCAGCGCGGAGCAGCGTCAACGTCACAGCGCCGTGATGTCGGCGCCGTGACATTGACATCGGTGCGTCGCGGGCGATTGGCCAAGCGATATCACTGCCCCGCCTCCCTCAGTCTCCCCCCGCCTCCCAATTGCGCCCGCTGGCTTGCCTGCATGGGCATGAAATCGCGCAGATTTCAGCAGGCGAGCCTCAGCGTCAGCGCGCCTCAGCCCTGCTACCCCCTCTATGGCCCAAGCCTAAGGGGAGAGGGAGAGACAGACAGAGAGAGAGAGAGACAGAGAGACAGACAGACAGACAGACAGAGACAGACAGACAGAGACAGACAGACAGAGACAGACAGACAGAGACAGACAGATAGAGATAGAGAGAGAGACAGACAGACAGACTGACAGAGATAGACAGACAGAGAGACAGACAGAGAGAGTCAGACAGAGAGAGTCAGAGAGAGATAGACAGAAATCTGAGTGCGGATTCTTAAATATCCGTAGGATTGTTTCCAATGGCGGATTCGGATTAATCAGATCCAATTTATTAAGTACTCAATAATTTTGGTGGGGGGATTAGATTTTGTCTATAAAAATCTGGGAAAGGCATTTGCCCCAGTTCGGCCACCTCTTTTGCCAATCATTATCTGTCCAATTGGGCTTCTAAGTTGTTACATAGTGTGACAAACGCCCCTCTTTTGTAGTGCTGACGTCTGTCTGGGTTCTTCCCGACACAGTCTTCTAGGGTTAATTATACAACAAACAGGATCATGCAAAGTATTATGCTGCTTAACTCAGGCTTCTGCCTGCTTTATTTTCATCCAAGTAAGGTACTGCAGCTTTAACATGTGAAGGTTAGAGGTACTCAGATACTTTCATTCAGCAGTTCACATATTTCAGTGTTACCATATTTCCCACACTGTTATTTCAAGAAATAAAACCAAAATCATATAAGCAAAATCCTATCCCTTTCAGGGATCTAACTACACATCAGAATCAGTCTCTCTAACAGCTGCTGGCCAACTAAACTGGTTCCCCAGCTTAAAACAATGCTCTCTCATTTAAGGTCACAAGATACAGTACAGTCTTTTAGCAACAGCAGTAACCATTTGTTTTGTCTTATCTGTTCGTGGAGTCCAGGCAAATCCTCTGGTACTGTGATACGTGGAGGGGCCGTCAACCCCGATACTGGATGCAGGGGAGCAGCGACACCCCCAGCCCCCAGGCTCCAAGGAGAGAAAGAGAAATGCAAAATCTCTCTGCTCTAAATACCTGTGCATGTGATTAGAAGAGCAGGTGAGGGAGAACTAGAGCCATTGTAATCTGTGGTCTGGATTTTCCATCCAGCTGCCTGAGTTAATGGGAAGCTGTGGAACGGATCATTTGTAACTATTCCTGCACTTTCTGCTTTAAAATGGGGCAGAAAGCTGCCTAACATCTTTGGACTATGTCACATATCCCCCTCCCCAGCTCACACCTACTGGGGTGAGCGGCCATGGACCTCACTGGGGTGAGCGTCCTACCTGAAATACTTGAGCTAACTCCTCAGTACAACATTAAGTATTCACATGACACGAATATGAACTTTTCCCACGGCAATTATGGACAATAGGTTTCGTCATAAGAGACTATACTTGGCAAACATATTTTGTTGCTCTCTATTAGGGAACTATTTTGAAAAATAAGTGTCTAGCACACATTCTTACAACCCAGGATATGCTAAATATATTCAGAAAACCAGACAATTTCTATTACCTCCCTGGGTTGTTCTACTCTAGAATATGAACCTCATTATATAATTTACCAACTGAAAGGGCCATCAACCCTGTATATTAATTTGTAGTTTAGCTACATTTTCAACACCGAGAACCAATATAACACTGTAACATTGACAAAATGCTTATTCTAGAGGCCTAATATACCTTAACTACAATAGCTTATTTGCATAGTTAAGTGTCCGTGACATAGTCCACACGTGTAATAACAAAACAATATCGGTCAATTCCCCAAACACATTTTTTTTTTCTTTGACTTCCAGTCCATTATATTTCCTGACTTTATTTCATAGGCCGCTGCAAACTGCAAATGACTGGACTGTTTCTTTAGCCTCTGACAGAACTCTGGGGCCGGATAGTCTTTGTCTTTATATTGTGGCCCAGAGTGGCGAGATCCGGAAAAATTCAAGGCCCGCGTTGACCTTCGTCGCTTTTGCTTTGCAACCTTTGAACCTTTATGGTACTTCTTACTGCCATGTATTTTCTCAAGACCATCACTCTCAGAGATTTGGGATTTCCCCTCTGGGGCAATTATATGGTACTTAGAAGATGAAGCACTGATTACCTTGATGGGGTTCTCACTAACTCCGGCTGTACCCTGTGGCATTTTACCTTTGCAGCCGGCAGGCATGTAGTGTTGGGCCTCTCTTTCCTGAGGCCTACATTTATTAAGGCGGAAATACCGCTGTATAACCAGTGACGCATTTCTCAGGGTTTGATAGCGAATCCTGTTCTGTGTCATCCTAGTCAGAGACTGGATCTTTATAGTTGCTCCTTTCATAATGAGGAACCTGTTTCGTACCATGCGGGCACGGTAGAATGATTGAAGTACACAGGCTGCTTTATTCCGGCGATTAAACTGACGAATTTTCATCCCTCTGTAGGCAGCCTGTAGGATGATAGTTGCGGCGCGTTTACGCCGATAATTTTCTCTTTCCCTTCTTCCTTGGATAAGAGCTTTGCAGTGCTTCTGAATTATTCTAACGCTTTTCTCCTTTTTCAAAACGTTAAGTTCCTCCACGAGAGAATTCTGTTTTGTGCATATATGTCGCAATTCTGTTCTCAGAGCGTCCATTTCTTCCTGGTGCTGGCTCTGAGTGTGCATCAATGCATTCTGTAGTGCTTCCTGCACTTCTAATTTTTCCTGAGTCAACTGTTTCTTTACTTTTTCTGCTTGGTCAGTCAAATCTGAATTTTCCAATTTCAGAGTCTCATTTTCTTGCTTTACAGTCTCTAACTCACTCAGGGCAATCTCATGGGTTTGCTTCAACATTCCCAGCTCTGTGTTCAGACCGTGGCCCTCCAGGCGTGAGTTTTGCACCTCTGTGCTGAGCGCGTGAACCTCTTGTAGAGCCTTCCCGTATTTCTGTTTTAGGATAGCCATTACGGTGTTGGCCTTTTCCAGCCTAGTCGTCACCTCTTCCAGCTCACTCCGTAAGAGAGACTCTGTTTTCTTCAAAGCCTCGTACTCCTGTAAAGCTGGAAGTATACACCTCTGTAATTCGGCGTTCGATTCTCGCTCTTCCATCCAACATTCTCGCTCCTTCTTGCTCCATTCTCGCTCCTTCACCAAATCCTGCCACAGGACTTCATAATTATGGCGGGCAGCTTGGAGTGCAGAAACCAAAGCCTCTTTATCCTGGTTCAAGGATTCAGCTTCCCTTTGCTCCTCCTTTTCCTTTGCCACTGTTCCCGTGACAATTCTGCCGGTCACTCCGGTCTCCAGCACATCTCGGCACCTTTCTGACGCATGTCCTGACAGCGCAGGTTCAAGTGGCTCGGTCACTTCCCCTGTGACTTGAGGAACAGTTTTCTTTTTCTTCTTCTTTCTTTTTGCTTTATTAGCTCCAGAGATATCAGTGGTACTGGGCACACGCTCACTGGTATCAGCTTCCACATCTTGCTTGCACTCATAGGGCGTTGCTTGCTTTTGCAGCTGTTTGTCTTTGAAAATTTTGGGGCACACATCTTCCATGTGACCTACTTTATGACAGGCCCAGCATACTAAATTCATCTGTGGGTACGACTCTCCTCCAGGGGCCACATACGAGTCGTCATCATCATCATCGTATGGCCTGAAGGGACACTGTTTTTCATGATTATGTACATTACAAAACAAACATTTCACGTCGGCCATTTTAGAAACCCGGCAGGGACAATTTGCTAGCTGCAATTTCACTCACTTCAGCAACTTGCATACAGCACTTGCTAGCTGCAAATTCACTCACTTCAGCAAAAGGCATTAGCTTTACAAACAGCACTTGCTAGATGCAATTTTTTTTTTTTCTTCTTTTTCAGCAAAACATTTTGGTTTTCTGTTTGGGTTCAGGGTGCTATTGCATCCACACTTCGCACATTCTCTGTGTATGCTAGAAGCACAACTGATATACACAGTGGGACAGACTTCACTCATAGCATCTGTACTTTAGTTCAGCTCGGCGGCCATTTTAAACCCCCGCATTTATTTGCAAACCCACAGACTTTTTTTAGTGTCTGCCCGCATTCTCCACCATATGTGACAAACGCCCCTCTTTTGTAGTGCTGACGTCTGTCTGGGTTCTTCCCGACACAGTCTTCTAGGGTTAATTATACAACAAACAGGATCATGCAAAGTATTATGCTGCTTAACTCAGGCTTCTGCCTGCTTTATTTTCATCCAAGTAAGGTACTGCAGCTTTAACATGTGAAGGTTAGAGGTACTCAGATACTTTCATTCAGCAGTTCACATATTTCAGTGTTACCATATTTCCCACACTGTTATTTCAAGAAATAAAACCAAAATCATATAAGCAAAATCCTATCCCTTTCAGGGATCTAACTACACATCAGAATCAGTCTCTCTAACAGCTGCTGGCCAACTAAACTGGTTCCCCAGCTTAAAACAATGCTCTCTCATTTAAGGTCACAAGATACAGTACAGTCTTTTAGCAACAGCAGTAACCATTTGTTTTGTCTTATCTGTTCGTGGAGTCCAGGCACATCCTCTGGTACTGTGATACGTGGAGGGGCCGTCAACCCCGATACTGGATGCAGGGGAGCAGCGACACCCCCAGCCCCCAGGCTCCAAGGAGAGAGAGAGAAATGCAAAACCTCTCTGCTCTAAATACCTGTGCATGTGATTAGAAGAGCAGGTGAGGGAGAACTAGAGCCATTGTAATCTGTGGTCTGGATTTTCCATCCAGCTGCCTGAGTTAATGGGAAGCTGTGGAACGGATCATTTGTAACTATTCCTGCACTTTCTGCTTTAAAATGGGGCAGAAAGCTGCCTAACATCTTTGGACTATGTCACAATAGTTACATAGTTACATAGTAGATGAGGTTGAAAAAACACGTACGTCCATCAAGTTCAGCCTATGCTAAATTTAGACAACAGATACTTTATCCTATATCTATACTTACTTATTGATCCAGAGGAAGGAAAACAAAAACCCCATTAAGGGGAAAATGAATTCCTTCCTGACTCCAAGAATTGGAAATCGGACTAATCCCTGGACCAACATCCTTCCCATATATACTTATTTGGTACATCCCTGTATACCTTTCCCATCTAAAAAGATGTCCAACCTTTTTTTTAACAAATCTATTGTATCTGCCATCACAGTCTCCATGGGTAATGAATTCCACATTTTAACTGCCCTTACTGTTAAGAACCCTTTCCTTTGTTGCTGGTGAAATTTCCTTTCCTCCAACCTTAAGGGATGGCCCGAGTCCTTTTATCTGCCCATGGGATGAATAGTTCTTTTGAAAGCTCCCTGTATTGTCCCCGAATATATTTGTATATAGTTATCATATCCCCTCTTAGACGCCTCTTTTCTAATGTAAATAAATCTAATTTAGCTAGCCTCTCCTCATAAGTTAGAATGTCCATCCCTTTATTAATTTGGTGGCTCTTCTCTGCACTCTCTCTAGTTCCATAATGTCTTTTCTTAGGATTGGTGACCAAAATTGTACTCCATATTCAAGGTGTGGTCTTACTAATGCTTTGTAAAGGGGCATAATTATGTTTACTTCCCTTCCATCCATTGACCGTTTGATGCAAGATAAGATCTTGTTTGCCTTTGCAGCTACTGCATGACATTGGGCACTATTGCTAAGCCTACTGTCTACAAGCACTCCTAAATCCTTCTCCATCAAGGATTCCCCCAATGTATCCCCATTTAATTTATAATTAAAATTTGTATTCTTGCATCCCAAATGCATAACCTTACATTTATCTGTATTAAACCTCATCTGCCATTTACCTGCCCACGTTTCCAGTCTCTCCAAGTCCTTCTGAAGAGAAATTACATCCGGCTCTGATTCTATTACCTTACACAATTTAGTATCATTAGTAAAGATGGAGACTTTGCTCTCGATCCCAACCTCAAGGTCATTAATAAACAAGTTAAAAAGCAGGGGTCCCAGTACCAATCCCTGAGGTGCTCCACTCACGACTTTAGCCCAACCTGATAAAGTTCCATTTATGACAACCCTCTGTTGTCTGTCCTTTAACCAGTTTTCAATCCAGGTGCATATATTATTACTGAGTCCAATTTTCTTTACTTTGTACACCAACCTCTTGTGTGAAACCGTATCAAAAGCCTTTGCAAAATCTAAGTAGACCACATCAACTGCAATAAATTGGTCTAAATTCCTACTTACCTCCTCAAAGAAACAAATAAAGTTAGTTTGGCAAGATCTATCCTTCATAAATCCATGCTGACTATTACTAATAATTTTGTTTTCCATTAGGTATGCCTGAATATTATCCTGTATTAAACCTTCAAGTAGTTTTCCTACTATTGAAGTCAGGCTTACAGGTCTGTAATTTCCCGGTTGTGATCTACAGCCGCGGCCCCTTTTATTCTCCAACATCTCCGAATTTTTTCGGGATTTTTTTCCGAATGCCACGCACTTCACCACGTTCATGCCGCATTCTGACCGCATTCATACCGCATTTATGTTGCATTCACACCTGCGGTTGATGCGCGGTTGATGTGTTTATTGATAATGGTTCGGATTTAATTGGTTGCAATTCTTCGCGTATCCGCCAGATGGCAGATATTCATGAATTTTAATGCGCATGCGCTTCAGTAATGTGTCGACTTGCAGGTGTTTAAAAAAATACCACAGTGGTCCATTGTAAATTGGCCTTGGGACTGAAGAAGTTACAATAATGTATCAATTTAGGCTTTTCATATTAAAAAAAGACAAGCACAGTTTCTGGTCTGGTTATTGTCCTGAGAGTTCCACTATGAGTGATCAACTGCAGTCCGTGTTCCAAAAACCCGACAGAACGTTCGCTTATTTAATATGGGCTGCGATTAATGCAACAGATGATAAGATGGCAACAGTTGTTCAAATGTATCAGTATTTTATCGAAAACTATGACTTTTACAAGTTATGTAGCGATCCATGTTTTTTTCGTATTGATCCCGATGTTATTGGAGGGTATTGGTGTGTATCACCGAGTTTTTCCCGTATCTATGATCATGGAGACTGCAAAAGGCAAAAGGTCATGTTAAAACCAACTAAGAAACGTCAGTCGCTGGCAAGCAATGCGACAGAGACAGCTTCCAATAACGGTCCAACCGTCAGTGAAATCCTGGTGACCGACAACCCTTGCTGTCTGTCCCCACCCAGATACCTGCAGCCTGAGTCGGATTTTGCGTACAGATTCGAGCAAGCTTGCATGTACCTAAGCGACTTCCAGCCTCATCAGCTGACTACAGGTGTAGTTGTCCCGCTGCCACCTGTCAACGACGTGTATGATCAAGAATACGGGACTGGCAGTAGCTCGGCGCCAGCTGATTTGCAAAGTCTATGGTGAGTAATGTTGCCGTATTTTATTCTGTTTTTGAAATATCAATATCAATGCGATTCAAAAGTCAAGCGATTCTCCTGTAAGCAATATCATTGGCTGAGCAGCTTCTACAGTAGATACTGCACAATTGGTGAAAAGCTACAGTAGGCGCATGCACATTGGAACCTTCGTGAAACGCATATGCATGTCATCACATCGACGGTAGGCGCATGCACATGTGAACAGGAGACGCCCCCCGAGAAAATTATTGGTGGGACCTTCTTTAGGGGAGTGACCATTACAGTAAAACTTTTACTTTTTTTTTGTTCCTCAGAAAAGAAAACTTTGTCATCTCATGCGGAAAACGGCAAATGGAGGGATTTCGATGGATAATATCGCTTTGTGTTACAATGCCTGCACATTGCTGAATCTGATTAAAAAAACCACGTACCGGAGTCGACAGTTTAGTGGTTTAGTGGCCGTTGTTGTTGTTATTGATTAGGATAGAATATTATAACTGAGAGCTTCCTAGAAAACCTGAAACAGTATGCTGTTGTTTTCAGACCGTATACAATGCTTTTTTTTATATATATATATACTGTATAATAAACCCGAAAAATAAAAAGTATGCATTTATTGTGAGTCATTGTGAGGGTGAGTCATGCGCAGTAATTATCAGCTCGCTCCCTTCCCGAAGAGGATTACAGAGAGGTGACTCAAAGCAAACAATAGGAAAATTAGGCACGCAGGCGCAGAGAGGTGATGCTCGGATAGGGACGGACGATTAAAAACACAATGGCAAGCTTTAGAAACGGAATGGTTCTGGAGAGGTGTCTGTCGATAAGAGGTTCAAATCTTTGAGCGAGTCTTGTGTGTGTGCGTAGGGGAGGAGGGTACAGGGTACACCTGAATGAAGGATTAGCTGTACTGCAGTTCAAAGAAATGGCATATTTTCAAAAGGCAGGTCACCATAATAATTTGATCCCTACACCCCCAAATACATAAAAAGCACACAAATCAACCATGTGCAGTCAAACACACAGTGTCGCAGTCAAAAGCTACAGCACAGATTGAAAATCATAATATCAAGATGGTTTAGGTAGGCTTGTGGAGAAAATAAAAATAAAAAATTAGGAGAAAATGTTTTTTTTTTTTTTTTTGGTCACTCACTCTTGAACTTTGCAAGCAAGCAGTGGTGAACTTACAGACGCATGCACAGTAATCATCAGCTATTAAGCAGGAATGTGATTGAAACCAGAAAGACACACATTCAAAGGAATGGTGTGGGAGAGGTGTATTGTACTGTAGATAAGAAAAGAAGTTGAAATACTGCAGTGCAGTAAATTATATCCTGTGTGTGTGCGGGGACGAGCGAGGGGAGAGCACTGTATATGCTGAAATGTGATACTGTTACAGCACACGCCTATGCGTTTCAACAATTTTCAAATGAGATATACAGCACTACACATGCATGTATAAATATGCAAATTTACAATTACTGCGCGCGCACACACAGACTATATACTGACGTAGGTTAAACTGCGAAAGTATTAGACTTCGAAGACAACAGCTCGCGAACGCCCCCCTGAGTTTTTAGACGGTATTCCAGTATTGCAGACAGCGCTAATAAAATGCTAATATTACGGGCGCTAAAATACCGCAATACACTCCGGAAAAAAAAACATACTGCATCTGCCCGCGGTTATCAGAGTCACGCCGCTACGGCCGCACTAGAGTAAAGGCGGCCGCCACTGTAGCTCCCTTTTTAAATATAGGCACCACATCTGCTTTACGCCAATCTTGTGGTACTGAGCCTGTGGAAATGGAGTCCTTGAAAATTAAATATAATGATTTTGCTATTACTGAGCTTAACTCCTTGAGAACTCTTGGATGTATGCCATCGGGGCCAGGTGCCTTATTTACTTAAATTTTTTCAAGTCGCTTATGAACATCTTCCTCAGTGAACCAATTGTTCATTAATATGGAGGTTGTGGCTTCCTCCTGCGGCACTACTATTGAACTTGATTCTTCCCTGGTAAACACAGAGGCAAAGAATGTGTTTAATACCTCAGCTTTTTCCTTATCTCCAATAATCTGCCTGCCCAGCTCACACTGAAAGGGTCCTATATTTTCTTTTCTCATTTTTTTTGTTAATAAGTTACTTTAAGAACTTTTTAGGGTTGACCTTACTTTCTATTGCAATCCTTTTTTCATTATCCATTATCCATTTTTTCATTGTTCATTTACAATGACTCCATCCGACCAGTAGAGTCAGCGGGGCTCGGCTGCTGCACAGCTACGGGCTCACAACAGACCTGACGGTCTTGTGAGTTAATCTCAATAGGGAATGATTATATTTATCTGGCTCATTATAAATATCTATACTACCAGGGACTACTATATTGTTAATATCCTACCACAACATTAAGTTATAGGAGTATACTAACCTTGCAAGCAACCAGTGTCCGATCCAGCTATTAACATCTGGAGTGCCAGTTCCATACCATATATGGAGCAGTATAACACCATCTAGGATAAGCCTCTATATTATTAACCTGCATTTGATCCTATAAGGTGTAATACTTAGCAGACACTCCTTATCTAACAAATATAGGAGTTTCTGCAGTGCCTATGTCAAATCAGTATTTACCCTTCGAGTACTAGTGCAAACTCGAGATCTGCCTACTTCAAATCCCAGGTTTACACGATATAATATTTTATTCTCCAGCGCTCACGCACAACTACTCCTCAATTGGCGCGAGTGGTCACGTTTTGGTGCACAGTTGCCTATGATTGTAACACACAACCATATTACAATACTGGCTGCACACCTTAGCAGCACAGTAGAAGGTCTCTGATAAAGGTGCACCAACAAGTACTCAATACTGTGGCACTACATATATGGTCATTACTTTCATTTCCACTCCAAACCAATCCCTAGATAACCACTGCATATGAGGATTACTAGGGCCAGTGAATTCACTAACACTGGACTTTAATATCCATATAATACTCTTTTGGAGTAAACTACCCCAAGAGTCTACTGAACACTATTTAATAAATGTTTTAAACCTCATTGTTTTAACGAGTTTATCAATAAATATGATTTAATTTAACCCACCATCTCACATAGGAACAGAGTGCTACATAGGGGTTCTGTCCATCTTCAGTGTTACTGAACTTTTTTTTTTTGTTTTTGTTATTAAGGTACTTAAAGAACTTTTTAGGGTTGACCTTACTTTCTATTGCAATCCTTTTTTCATTATCCATTTTTGCTAATTTGATTGCCCTTTTGCAATTTTTGTTACATTCCTTATAATTCTGATACGATGTCTCTGTCCCTTCTGACGTAAAGAATCTAAACGCCTTCCTCTTCTTGTCCATTTCCTCCCCTACCTGTTTATTTAGCCACATTGGTTTTGACTTACTGTCCCGGCTAAGCTCATTCTAAAGCTTGCCGGGAGCTGGCCGGGATCGTAGCGGGTTGGCCGGGATCGTAGCGGGCTAGCCGCGGGTCCGTTCTCCGTTTAAAAATGGAGTTTCCCACACGGCGGCCGCTTGAATAGATAAGCGCTAATGGTGCTTACTATTGAAAGCGCCCGAGGCGCGGGAAAACCGGCCGGGTTTCGGCCGGAGACAGCCCGCGCGCCGCCCGCGCTATTTTAAAACTGCGATGGCGGCCGCATTAGAGTCAGCCCGGCCGCCACTGTATTTCTTTTATACTTATTACCCAAGGGTATACACTGATAAGTGTGCTTTTCTAACAATGTTTTAAAGACTGCCCATTTATCTTCTACATTTTTCCCTGCAAAAACATCATCCCATTGTATTACTACTAGATTAGAATTCAGTTTATTAAAATCTGCCTTTTTAAAGTTTAAAGTCTTTGTCGACCCCAAGTAATCTGTTTTTTGATAATTTATTTCAAATGAGACCATGTTATGATCACTGTTACCCAAATGTTCCAGGACTTGAATATTTGTTATTACTTCTACATTGTTTGATATGACCAAATCCAGAACTGCCCCTCTCCTGGTTGGTTCCTCAATAATTTGGGTCATATAATTGTCTTTAAGCACCCCCAAAAACCTGTTTCCTTTTGTTGTAACGCTAATCTCATTGCCCCAGTCTATGTCTGGATAATTAAAATCCCCCATTATGCAAACATGACCCAGTTTTGATGCCTTCTCCATTTGCAAAAGTATTTTAGCTTCCTCAATCTCACAGATATTTGGTGGTTTATAGCATATTCCCACAAACATTTTCTTTATACTTTTACCTCCACTGCTAATTTCTATCCACAAAGTCTCTACATTTTCATCATTCCCTTCATAGACATTATCCCTTATAATGGGTTTTAGATCCGGTTTAACATATAAACATACTCCACATCCCCTTCTATTTGTTCGATCCTTCCGAAAAAGAGAATAACCCTCTAAATTAACTGTCCAGTCATGAGTTTCATCCCACCATGTTTCAGTAATGCTGTTGATATCATACTGCTCCCTTGCAGCTATTAATTCAAGCTCCCCCATTTTATCTGTCAGGCTTCTTGCATTAGCAAGCATGCATTTAAGTTTTTTTCCAGCCTGTACTATTATCTGCTCCTTCCTTTCTGCGCCCATTTTTTTTAGTCTTTAGAAGTTTTCTAGTATTATCTGTATTTACTATGGGTGTCTCACTGCTTGTCAAACTTGCACTTGGCCCCATTCTACCTCCATACCACCTTGTATCCTCATCTATTCCATTTAGTTCATTATCTGTTTCATTCCCCTCCCCCCTCCATGCTAGTTTAAAATCTCCTCCAACCTGTTAAACTAATAATAAGTTATACATGTGTAGCCCCCTGTAAACAGCACAGGCTATACCTATCTTCCTTCTACTGCGATAAGCTCTGTTAAGATCAGGCGCCTGTAATCATCATGGGTTTTCCCCTTTCATAGCCCTATCCTGAGTGGTAGAGTAGATGCAGGCCTGGACTCTGCCGCAGGCATGAGCAAGAGGGGAGGTTCTGCTGACACCATGAGGGGAGGGGCTAGCTCTATATTTAGCAGTCGACTCCGCAGGGCGGGGCGCGTTCGTCCTTCTTCTGGGTTTCCCGTTCAAGAGAGTAGTTAGGAAGAGTTCGAGTGACCCGTGATAGCGAGAGTCTAGAGTGCGGTTATAATGCCGTGAGCCACGAATCCTGCGGAACGGTCCGAGGAGTATCTGGAGGCTGTGGGCTCCCCGGCGCCGAGTGCCGGAGAGAGAGAGAGAGAGGAACTTAATCGATCAGTGTCTATAGGTAGAGCTGATAATATCATAGACTGTGGACCAATGCCCTCACCCCGCTGCCAGGGGTGATGGGGGGAGAATCCAAGACCCACCTCGAGGCCAACCTCGGGGGTGGGCCACGGGGTATTGAAGCCCTAGCTCAGACCATCCTGCCGTAAGAGTGACTAGGAGGGAAGGAGAGGAGGAAGTACTTGGGGCGGTGGTGAGCTGTGTATAACCCGTCCTGGCGACTGTGTTGCGGCTGCTAAAAGCCTTATCGTTGGGATATTGTTGCTCTGTCAAATAAAGAGACTATTCTGCATCCCTAAAGACTGTGTGTGACTTGGAGAGTATAACCCTGGGACCCAAGGGGTTCTTCTATACCGGTACTGTCCCATTACCCTGGGAGTATAGAAGATGGAGGCGCTGCACCATTAAGAGATCATGGAGGCTACCACCCCAGAAGCCCGGTCCTGGCTCCCCCACAACACCGCGGGAAGCTCAGGCCCTCCTGTTCCTAACAGGTACGCACCACACAGCATGTAATCCGCCCTCATGCACCCTAGACCTCACCGTAGAGTCTGGGGGGGGGGGGGGAAGCAGGGTTACACATGGTTAATATTATGTATTTTTAAGTGGTACATTGTTATTATTTTGTACATGTATCACCTATTCTAGGTTGGCTTGTCTGATTTTACATTAAACCTGCACATGTTATTAAGACCTTTGGAGTGCAGACTGTGGCTATTTTATCTGAGTGCCGTGACCTGTGGGTGTCTCAGCACCTGAGGCAGTGTGCAGTATTTATACTGAGAGTGCTCCTTTGAAATCACCTATGTCCATAGTGCCCATTATATACCTAGTCAAGATGGGCCCAATATCAGCTTGGGGTGTATGATGCAAATTGGGGTTATTTTTTGGAGGTAGCTCGATATTCTCAGTATCGGATTTGTGTGAATAACATGGGAATTGGTAATTAATGCAGTAACTGGTAAAAAATAACACCAACATATCGCTGCAGTAAAATGCCACTTATTGCTTCTTTAGCACTTTCAATCTGGCTTTAGTGAATAGGACGATAAATGGAATTGGCGTTATATACCGATAATGCCAATTATCTTACATTTATCAACCTTTAGTGTTAAACCCCTTTCTGAGTGGGTACTCTGATTCCTTGATCCAAACTTACCTGAATATACAGTACTAGTAAATGCAACAGGCAATATCTATAGCGAAGCTCGGCACTCATTGACAGGTCACTATGCAGCCTCACTACTATAGGGCATCAGAATGGGGTAAACAGCAGATCTGTGGCCCTATGGAAGACTTACAAACACACACATGTATCTTAGCCAAACTCACTAACAAATGAGTACATTAGCAGCACTAAGATTTGATATCAATCTGCAAGACTGGGGCAAGAAGAGTGCAGAGTATTAACATGATTTCCTTCCCTAGTTTGGAAGCGGGGAACATTTTATACACAATCCCTTGTTATTAGAAAACAAGAAGTATCTAAAACCGCAATGTACAGAAAGGCAAGTAACCAAAATCAAACAAATATACAGAAGTATTTATCTTTGTGTATTTACTTTTGACTAATTTGCAATTTATTGACACCCCAGCCACCTAGAGGTGCTTTGTTTTGCATCGGATTCCTGCAGCAATAATTTATCCTGCAAAACAGATCCTGAGCCTGTAAACTGTGAGCTTCACGTGTTTAATATAAATACGCCTTATTTGCTTATAGACATTATATTAATATCTGAAATACCCCTGTTACAGTCAGATGAGGAATCCTTGCTTAGCGCATCTGAAGATTAATGCTATCTCAGAATTACTAATAAGGTGAGTACTATATGAATATATGCTGCTCATGCAGTAATAATGTATGGCTGGTAATAGAGGTGTCTCAGCGGGTATTACCCAGTACCTCTGTCCCAGTGGAAGTCCCAAGGACAGCTGGTCTGCATAACAGGTCATTCTCCCGCACACAGCTGCTCCAGGGGACACACTGTTCCAATCTGAATAAGGGGGGAATATCTTTATTGGGGAATTGATGTCTCTTCATTCTGTGTACAAACAAACACACAAGAGATAGAGAGAAAGGAGATAACAGGACACACTCCTTTAATAAGCAGCCTTAATGCAATCTTATTATACTGTATCTGATACCCACGTCCTGCTTATATTTAATGCTTCACTGTTAACATACAGATGCACCCAGCTTTACCTTACTTACTGATATCACAGAATATTACGTTACAATGCAGAATATCAGGATTAAATGGCAGTGATAACTCAGAATATTACAACACATCTCACCATAGCATGGCAGCCTCCCCATCTGTACATGCACTGTATCAAGATACATAAAAAAGTAAATCCAAAAAGTAAATGTTATATTCGCTTTTAATTTTTTCTTTTTATATTTCAGAATATTTGAGAATGGCATAAGATCAATGACATTTAATGATTAGGAGTAATGTGGTGGCTATTTCTGGGCCAGTGAGGCTGGTATTAGTATAACACGTACACTACATTTCCCAGTGGGTCATTTTGTCACCTTGCATGTACTGATCCAGCTGCTTTTTCCTATTTGCTTTATCAATTCCAGTTAACCATTACTGGATCAAAGGAGAACAAGAGATTACTGTTGGGTTATCCCCATTGTCAAAGAACAGCTAAATTCCCCTCGATCCCTACCACGGATTGCCCAGCCACGCAAGCAGGATACTATCAGAGATCAGTGTCCAACAAGTTTCTCTATCAATATGTTCTCCTTTATCCTGTATATCGTCGTGTTCTTGGCTCTAACAGTCACAGGTAAGGCGGCTTCTTCCTGCTATAATATTATTGTTACTGCATATCAAGAGTATCTATATATATATATAGCAAACGACAGGGGGTGTCCAGTGCTACATCCAAATGACAGACAGAGCTCACGTCACCTCCCCCTTTTTAATGGTGGATCTTCTCATTTTGCTGCAGGTAAGGAATCTATTATGATTCTTCCCCCTCATACAGAGGTATAGGGAACAGAATGCAGTGTAGTGTAGGACTTGCTCTTATTATGGTTTACCTTGACGATTTGGTGTGCAGGCTTGTGATGCTTTGGCCAAAATATCTAACTAAAAAAACATATTTTATTATTATCACACTTTAGCAGCTTCCATTAACAATGGCTACTTCAGCTGCCTTCTAGTGTGACTAGCTTTAGTGCCTCATATCTCTGATTTCCCTGCAGCTTTACAGCGTTGGTTGGCCACCCAGTAAATGCAGTCTTTTTGCATACTTTTGCAAAACTTTGCACGTTGTTATCACTATATAAATTAAGTGTATATTATTGCATTGCAAACTACTTGTGACTAAGCGGTAACGAATCTAGTAGTTAATCATATATCATAACCGCGAACAAACAAGTTACGCCATGGAGGAGATTACACACAAAGACCAGGCGCATCCATTTAGCCCCAGTAGCTTTTTCTATTAGCGGAGCACCGAGCGTAAGATACATTAATACCACGTAATACATCATGGCTGTAAGAGGCCTAATTTGGGGTAAAACTATACCACAAAATATTTAAATTGGTCTCTCCTAACAGTTACTTACTTTGCCATGATTCATTTTGAGTCTTTTTAAATACATGTTTTCTCTCTCAATGACTTTATTTGAGCAGAAGAGGTGTATATAAGGCCACAATATAATTACAGCAATGAAACAGGTGGCTGCACTCCAATAGGAGGAGTTAAACACACGCTAACGAAAAATTACATTTAAGTCAGTTGTGACACCTCTAAATGGAACCAAAAAACACGAGAGGGGCCGCCAAGGCTGTTAAATTTGAGCACCTGTCTGGTTTACAAATACCTACAAACCAGCCCAGCAGAATATCCTACCTATATATTAAACTGCATATCAGCCGATAGTACTACCTCCCATTAAGCTCATACTGTAACAGTCCTTTATTAAATTGTTACATTTTGGATGTTTACAGTATGCACACCTTTTTTTAATTAAGTTGAAATAAAGAGGTATTTTTTAACTTCAATCAATTTTCATATCTGTAATTGAGTGCTATAAAAACTGAGTTCTTTCTCTCTTGGTGGTAATGTAACACTAAGCTCTAAATCTCTTTTACAGGGATAGTAGCTGTATTCTATGTTACCGACCTGTGTGCAGAGCTTTCACCTTCTTAGATACAGTATGTCCCACTGTATCTCCACAACTTGCTTCTAAAGCAAAACGTTTCAGTGTGTTAGTTAGAGGGATAAGGCAGAATGATCCCTGTATGATCCCGCAGCACCTAGCTGCTATATGTCACAGTTATTGTGCTGCACAGGGGTAAGATGTATTTAATTACATCTACAGTATTTGTCAAGATCCCAACATCTTCATGATTAGCAAAGAACTCTCAGTACATTTGTCAATTGGTTGCAGATGTGAGAGATACTGTACACTGCATGCACACTGCTAGTCACAGGAATAATAAGGTCACTGCTGGATTTTTGGATGCAAATGATACTGTACATAGCCAAATAATCACTATTTTCACCTTCCAGCTCATGGCAGCAGGTGCCTTAAGTGCCTCAACCGCAACGGTGACACATGTGAAGGAGAGTCCGTGTCCTGCAAGGGGGAGTCCCAATGCTTTGTGATTTCTGAATATTCAAATATGGGTAAGTGCAAGTCTGTAATGGTGGGTGATCCAGTGCTAAGGGAACGGGAGTTGTAATTTTAGGTCATATGTTGGAGATATATATATATATATATATATATACAGTGTTCGACAAACCTATACATTTGCTCGCCCCGGGCGAGTGGATTTAACATCGTGGCGAGCTACTATTGGCCCAAGCATCACACGTTTGGTACTAGGTGGCGAGTAGATTTTTTTGTTGGGCGACCACTGTGTATATATATATATATCAGTAAGGCAGTTGGCACTCATGTGGAGTTGGAGTAGATGTTGGTGCTTATACCGTAGAGGTAAGATAGATAAGGTGTTTTCAGTATACAGCCGTGCAGCAAAAACGAGACAGCACACAAAGGTAGTAGTTAAAAAAAACCTGTATTCAAGTATGTGGCACACACCCTGACGTTTCGGCCCTCACAGAGGGGCCTTTCTCAAGGGAGTGCACTATATGTATATACATATATAACGTGGAATAGTGGTGCTTGTTGATCATTTCCCAATGTAGGTAGTGTGGAGCCCAGATCTCTTCGACTAATAATATGGACATTGACTAGTCATTTTCTAAATTATTTTCACAGGTGGACAAGTACACCATTCAATTGCTAAGGGTTGTGCTGAAGGAATACCCTGTGGCTCTACAAGCTATGTAAATAACAAAATGGTACTTATACGTGACAATGTCCAATGCTGCTCTGGGGATAACTGCAACACCAATAACTATTACAGTAAGTGCCCTGACTATTGAGATAAATGTAATAAAAAATCCAACTGAATTCAAAACAGCCATACTAAAAAAGACCTTACCAAACACTGCACTCAATATGGAATTCAAATTATTAAAACAAATCTTACACAAGGAATGTCTATTATGTATTAAATGAATTATTATAAATTGCTTTTGAAATATACAGAAGAATACTCAACATATAAAAACACACAAAGTATCTCTACAGATGCAGCGGCCGTTATTCCAACAAATCACGCGGTGTATACCTCAGAATACCCATGTGATGGCGCGCGATCTCTTCCAACCGTACCGCGTTAAGACACGAGTGCAGGCGAGTGCAGAAAATGGCATTTTAGTGTTCTGGCTTTTAAACACTGAAAGTGACACGGTAGCACAGTCGCACAGTACTGTACACATTACAATTCATTCATTTTATTGCATTTAATTGCACACAATCCATGACATTCAAACAAAGCCACCGCGATAAGCGCGGGTGCCTGGGGCGATTGGCCGCTTTCATGCCGCGTGGAGTACAGCAGCGCACATGAAAACGGTGCCGTGAATTGTTTCAATAACGGCCGCTGCATCTGTATATAAAGGAGAAATTCCAGAAATTGGAAAAAAAATAAAAATTTCAGGTGCACTGTGAGGAATGATGGGGCTAAGCGAAGAAAGATGTAATAAAAACAATTTATTGAATGGTTGACATCATGGTGTATGGAAAGGGCAAAAAAATTGTCTGACGCGTTTCACGCTCTACAGCGCTGTGAAATTCTTCTGTGGTTAGCCCATTCCCAGTGGGTAGTGTGAGGGGTTAACCCTTTAGTTAGCATAGAGATACCCACTAAGGTAATTAAGGGGTTTCTGGCCAGTAGCTAGTGTTTTTATTTAAAGTTGGTGCCGCTGAAAACGAGGATGAAGACAGCATTCACCAGGGCGGGGATAAGTACTATTTTTATTTACAGTAGGGTGGCTGGCTATTGATTGTTTTTAAATGAGCAAAAGCGTTATTAGCCAGAGCTGGCCAATAGGACATTGATCTATTCCTGTGTGGGAGTTGTTGAGGGTTTATTGGTGGTAGAGGGGGTAGCTGCCCTGGCGTAGGTGATTAGGCCTCACACGGTGGGTTAACCCCTTCACGATCTTAGTGGTTAGCTACTAAGGTAATGAAGAAGAAAAGATGTCCTCCGGCGCGTTGTCCCAAGTATATTCGTTTTAGTCCAAAATAGAAATAACTGAAGATAGCAATGTATCAATACAGGTTAATTAGCCCTTAAAGTTCATACATTTGAATTTGTGCTCTTACATTTTTGCATAGCTTGTGTTGTAATTCTTTTCCTATCCGGGGTGTCAGAGGTTAATCTAGACAGGCTATTTCTCCAATACATATAGAGTTCCAATGGAGATAGAAGAGAGAAAAGATCATGGCACAATACATTTATTACAACAGACTAGATTAAGATCAATATTGCACTTACAGCCAGTATAAGAGGTGCAGTGTCCGCCCCTCAAGGAAATCGGAGGTGACGGGCGCAGCGGACACACGGCGGAAGGGGACCGTGGACTCTACAATATGTGAGCAACATCAAAGCAAAGAGTTACTACCACACGCCGGGAAGCTGTCCAAAAATGCTGTTTCTGATTATACTGGCGATAAGTGCAATATTGTTCTTAATCTAGTTTTTTGTAATAAATGTATAGTGCCATGATCTTTTCTCACTTCTATTCCAATTGCAACACTATATGTATTGGAGACCTAGCCTGCCTAGATTAACCTCTGACACTCGAGATAGGAAAATAATTACAACACAAGCTATGCAAAATTGTAAGTGCATGAATTCAAAAGTATGAACCTCAAGGGTTAATTAACATGTATTGATACATTGCTATCTTCTCTTCTCTTTATTTTTGGACTAAAACGAATATACTTGGGACAACGCGCCAGAGGACATCTTTTCTTCTTGCTCACATTTGGAGGGACGTGGAACTCTCTCCTGGACTCTGGCTGCTAAACCTAAGCATATCTATATTGGACTCATTAACTTCCTCCGTTATCACTATTAAGTTTGATATCACTGTATATTTGTAATTAACTCATTTATATTAGGTTAGTGTTTAGCGCTGCTTTTTGATTTTTGTTCTGCACTAAAGTAATGAAGATAGTCTTTTAAAAAAAAAATAGAATTGAAACAGGGGGTCGCCGGTGCTGAAACACTCTACTTTTAGGTCTGTGTTAGGGACTGGAGGAGACGAGTGCGAAGATATAACCAGGGAGACATATACTGCGGAAAATAAACCTTGGCTTTTATTTAGTTCCCCCCTTCCTTTTTATTTCCCAGCATTGCCCAATGGAGAAATGCTAAATGTCATGTGCAGAAGTTTCTAATGCAAATAATATAATATCAATATAGTATTTTCCTGATATTTTATCTATCTTGCTTCAACCCCTCTAGATATTTCAGATATCTCAGATAATTCTGATATTCCAATTACTTTAGATATTTCTGAATACTCATGTATTAATATCTTATTTTTTGCTTTGTAAGTTTATGTTGATTTGTTTCTAGAATTATTGATCTGCTGCTGTTATCAAGTATGTTTATTTTATGTATCACACATCTTTTTACAAATTACAAATATTGATTTATGCTTATTATATTTGAATTAAATTTAATGAAATTGCTGTAATTTTTCCAGTATACTGTATGCATGAGAATCAGATGTGTTGACTTTTCACATCCCCCTGAGTTCAAGGGTTCACACCAGTGCATATTGGGCTATTTTTGCCATGATTAATAAAGATGTTGGTTTATATAGGCACTGATGTGTTTTCAGGATCTTGGAGGATGTTAATTAATTAATTAATTAATTTATTTATTTATCTTTGTGTGTGTTTTTTGATATCGTGTGTGCTGTATTCAAATATTGTTTTTTTTACATTTTCTTAGGATTTCTTCTTTTTAATATTTAGTCTCTTTTTCCTGTATTGTTAGGATTTTTTCTTGTACTGGGTGATTAGCCGAATGACTGACGTCACTATCCTCATTTTATTGTAATTTTTGTAAGTTCTTAATAAAGTTATTTTTAATGTTGTCATCCCCAACCAATCTGAGTCCCTACCTAAGAGCCTGCACACACTTGTTGTGATGTAGGTGGACATGCTGGGGTCTCAATAAAGTTTGTTGAGACTGACACAATTTCCCCAGCCTATCAAATTGTATGCACATAGGGGATGCCAGTGGATTGAAGGAGAGATCGTGACGTCACTCGTTAGCGCGAACGGCGCTTGTATTTATATACCGGCTTATTTTTGGAGTATAGTAAACCTTGATAAAGGGCACACGGCCCGAAACGCATAGGTGTGTTACCTGCTGCTGCTTTGGGCGGCTATGTCTGATCCCTTAATTTAATAAATTGTTTTTATGCCACATTGAGCCTCCTCATGCTTTTTAGGCAGTGCCTTCTTTCATCTGTTCCAAAAAAAAATGCAGCCTATCAGTTTGTAAGGGCTAACTCACTCTGCCAGTCCTTAACTCACTCTGCCAGTCCCTAACTCACTCTGCCAGTCCCTAACTCACTCTGCCAGTCCTAAGGGCTGGGAGACTAGGCCTCTTACCAGCCTCTGACCCGAAGTCCAAAGAGGTGCCTGTTATCATGGGCTCTTAACCTCAGTCCAGGCAGGTCTGGGTTGTTGTCCATGGGATACCCTCTGCTTTGTACTGCTGTGTCCTGGAATAGAGGGCCTCCCATGTGCTAGAGAGATACACTGCATGAGTCACACCTGACTGATGAGCCAGGGGGAGACTGGTTAATTGTCTGTAGCTGCAATTTACCAGCTCCCTGCTGGACTCATCAGCCAGATACAGGCTTTCTATTGGGAGTCCTATTTAGACATTTATTAAGGTCCTGTAACAGGGACGTTTACAACAAAAGTTGTTCTTTATTTCAAAATCTTCACAAACATGAACATTATTTTTTTGTTATTTATAACAAACCATCAAAAAACTATCCATTAATCAGAAAACTACTGTATCCATCCATGATTCTCAACATTAGTGAAACGCTGGCGTGTGAGTGGCATACATTAGCCACACGTCTTCGTTTATTGTTTATTTCTAACTGTTACTCTAAAACAGCACGGCCTCTTTTTGCTGGTTGTGCAATTCTTTTTATTACATTTGCAGCCATTGCTGTACAGTTATGGACTATACAGATGTATACATATAAATAATGTAAAGGAATGTAGCTGTTTCCCTCGTTCATTCTTAGTGCCTCCCGATAATGGAAAGCCCGGTGGGAAGGTTTGCTCAGACTGCTTTAAGGGGAATAGCTCCACCGAGTGTATCGGCGACCAAACAATGGTGTGCAAACATGAAGAGGACAAATGCTTCACCTACATCGGGCAGCTCACAAATCCAGGTAATTAGCACAGTCCTCAAATGTGTATTTAAAAAGTGGGTGATGAGACCTTTCCTATACCTAATGTTTATAACAGTAACAGAGTAACAGATGTGACTGACATACAGTACAAGTAACTTGCTTAATCACACCTGGTTCATACTGTACATTGGAATAGAATCTTACTAGGTTCAAGGGCTAAGAAAGGGGAAGAGGGAGATTAAGGGTTTTATCAGTAGGATGATATGAGAGTTTCCCCATTTACTTTGCTGTTGGGAGTCCTAACCTACACCTAGGTCCCTAATGTTCCCGAGCTCCTGATACAGGATCTGAGCTGCATACAAGGTTCTCTACTTTACACTGTAGCAACAATTTTTTCAGATATGCTACTCTTTTTTTGTTAAAGAGCATATTGGGCTATATTGACTAAATAAACAGTGCTATTACATATGCCACAATGTGTTCGATTCCCTTGAATGGGATGTATATAAGGATTTTGTTGCCAGAACATATATTATGGAATAGCACCAGTTTATAAATAGGGGCAATTATATTTTTATCCTTGCTTGGAAGAAGTTTGTACATGATCTTATTGTCTCTCCTTAGAGAGAATACATAGGGAACAGATAGAATTAATTGGTTTTAGTAAAGATCTAGTTTTCTTGTTTACAAATTCAGTAACAGGTGTGAATCAAGAGTCAAATGTAAGAATTGCAGTTAACAAAAGTTTTAGAAAAGGGATGCAAATGAAAACAGAGGGATATGGCTACTATTAGTGTCTCTGGGTGGAAACCGTTAGTTGCAGCCTGAAATACCATGTGTTTTCTCTAAAACCCCAAAATGTTAATACTTGGTGTTTGTTCCCTTGGGCGCTTTAAATCGGTCCAGGGAATATGTGAAGACAAAAAGAGAAAAATTCCACAAATAGTGTAATATGATCATACAGATAGAACTATCCTTGTGGTTCAAGTGTGGTCAACACTTTGGTCAAAGCACTTTAAACTTATAAGCACATAACCGTAAGTCCCCTCTGTTGGTGTTAACACTGCTGTACCTGCATAGATCTCTGAGAGCTTTATGAAGGTACAGAAGTGCTAGGGCATACGGCAGGGCCATACTGTGACGTGGTTGTAGTCTTAACGTGCTTATGCCAAAGGGTTGTACTGGGTGACTCTTGCTTGTGAGAAGATAGTCTTCCACCACTCTTCTGCCGTAGGAACCTGTTCCAATGACCTGATACCCACAGAGGGATGACCATCATTTTACATATACATACATATACATACATATACAGTACCTATAACCAAGACACTCTAAATGTGAGTGTACGGCCAAGTATATTTTATACCATTGCTCTTTGCATCACACAGACTGCGCAATCTGCTCTTTTTGTCTGTATGTCCCTTCCAGTAACCATTATTAGTTAAGAAAAGGACTTTGCTGACTGACAGCAGAGATCCTGCAATATTCTTGAGACAAGCATAAAACTCAATGGAAGGAAAGTATGAGATCTAACTCTATAGAACCACAAGGATAGTTCTATCTGTTTGATCATATTACACTACAGTATTTGTGGTATTTTTCTCTTTTTGTCTTCACATATTCCTTGGACTGATTTATATCGCCCTATAGAACTAATGCCAAGTATTAAAAAAAAGTCTTGCATTTAGCACCAATCCTAATTTATGTTAAGGAAAAACAGTATATTGCCATGCTTAATGCACAAATGTATGATGCTGAATATTCTTCATTACATGATCTGTGAAATATGTTGTCTCTGCAGAGGGAGTGGAAGTGAAATTTTCCAATAATGGCTGCATGTCTCCCTCTATATGTAAGCATGGCTTCGATCTAGTGATTGGTTTTCAAGATATATCAAGTTCTGGGATTCATTGCCTACAGTAACAGAGAGAAGACAGACTCCCTACGCCACACAGATTTGCAATCATTAAATAATGACAGAAGAGTAGCAAAGAAGTAAATAGTTTATTTGGATTATTGATACATATGCGCTGGGGATTGGAGATTATTGCAATGATAATAACAATAAACACTAACAATTGTAAAGCAATGTATTATTATGGTCTCTTTGAATCGGTCACACAGGAAGCTTGGATAGAACTTGAGTTACTATATCACAAAGTTAGTAAGTATCCAAAGATTGAATAAGTATCATCTCATACAAAATAAATTACAACAATCAAGTGTTTGAATGTGTGTGCTGGGCTCATTTGCTGGAGCGTTGTAAATGAATTTTGAAAGTTTAAGTGCAGTGATATTTTTGCTGCATAACAAGTATCAGTCATTTTGCTGAAGTTCTGTGAGGAGATTTTACGAAGTCTAAAACCCCAGATCAGAAACTTGTGAATAAGGGTAACAATGTAAAACATTTAGAAAGGTGTGGGGGAAATGCATCTTACAGGTTATCTCTGATGACCACAGAAAAGAAAGTGAAATGAGTGTTCTTGCTAATACTCCAGAAATATGATGGAGAATGGTGTGGGAGAGATGTAAGAATCTAAAGGGGAGAGATGGACTGGGAAAAAATGGGGCTACTAGAACTCTACTAATAAATAAAGAAACAAGTGAAATGATACAAATATAAATTGGTTACCCTATGCAAGTATGAAATAATGATTTGAATAACCACACACAAAAATCAAAGGGGGACTATTGTGAAGTGGGTAAAAATAACAGGCAAATTTAGTCCTGTAAAAATGTCTGTTTTGCTGCCCAATGTGAGAGGTGATCAGTCCTCTTCTTCCAAACACCCTCAATGAAAATACAAAAAACATGGCATAAAATATTTATAAACAATTTAAGGTGAACATCAACTTAGACTGCACTCACTCATTAAACCTATTTACAGGAGTCACAGTGAGGCTTCAGTCTGAACTTTGATGAACCTGTTTCTAGAACATTGGGTGGAGCTATGTATACCCTCTATACTCCCTACAGTGGCATCACAGGTCACAAGGCATACAAAGGAGGGGCTATCCCTTTTTTCATAATCATCCTTAATCACATGGCGCGGGCACGCTAGGCAGCGGAGGCAGGTGGCAGATGCCAACAGTGTCGGGGGTTGTGCCGGCGACTGTGTCGCCGGAGGTTCCTGGCAACTCTTCTGTAGGGCGCCGCCATCTGTAATAGGGTTGCGCATGCGCAGTGAGTCCTTCCTAGCCGGTGGCCATTATACTAAGCTTGGCTCATGTGCAGGGTATGTGTGCAAATGGCAGCCAATCAGAGGAGGCTCAAAGCGAGGACTGCATCTCCCATGAGCCTTAGAGAAGGTACCTGCTGACACAAGACAGCCAATAGGGCTAGATGATTTCCCCTGCTTGCGATTTTGTTCCATTGCGTGCGCTGGTGACCACGTCAGTCGGAGCTGGAACAGCAGAAATGTACGGTGCATGTGCAGGGAGCCAGTGGCCCCAGCACTAGGTCAGAGACTCTCTTAGTCCCCAGCTAGCAAAAATAAAGTCTGTCCTGCGCTCTGGCAGTTAGTACCCTCACTCTGTGGTGTCAATGTGAGTCACATAGAAAGGAGCAGGAAAGTATATACGGACCAGGAGATAGGTCAGAGCTGGGAAGGGAAACCTTACCTATGTAAGCTCAGAGACCTCGGTCCTGCTCTCCTCTGAGCTCCGGTTCTAGGCGTGCAGCCTTCTGAGTATACAGCATGGAAAGGATCCGGCGCACACAACCTGTGACAAACTTCAGGGCACTTCCGGGTTGTAGAAAAAAAGCTTTATTGGGACCTCACAACACACGACAACACCACAATCTCCCCCTCAACGCGTTTCACGCTAGAATCAGCGCTTCGTCTTGGAGTGGGGAGACGTGGTCTGAGCCTGCATATTTAAAGTAAAAAAGCCCGCGAAAACGGACTTGAATATTAACCCCTGATGTACAAAACTGATAAACTGTATCTAGCACACAACTACTCTGATATACACACATCTCTTATATACACATAACATATATCTATTAAGCATAGGATCACATATAATGTAGTATTCTAATGATCTATCATCAGGGATGATTTAAAAACACATATGCAACATTCCTAAAGAACCTGGCATCTAGGACTGTACTTATAAATGAACTAGAGACACAGTCTATTAATATAACTGTATCTGCTGAATCTCAATGCCATATTCAAATAACATCTGGAGAATAATTGAATTAATTAAATAAAGTATATTAATTTGTCCTGGAATAACAGGAGAGAAAAAGGGGGGGAGGTGAGAGAGGGGAGGGGGGGGGAGGAAAGGAGGAGAAGGGGGGAGAAGGAGGAGAAGCGGGGAGAGGGGGGGAGAAGGAAAAGGAGGGAAAAGAAGGAACAACATGAAAGAGGCAAAAAATACATAGCATAGTAAAACATTAATAAATAATGTTAAACTCTAATACCAAAAAATGATAAAACAATAAAGCATAATGTTGAATGATAAAGCAAAATTACAAAAAGTCACAAAAATAAATAGATATCAAAGGAAACAACGAAGGTCCCATTCAGTATTCAGTCCATTGGGTTGCAGTGTTTGAAGCGTAAAGATCCAGTGTGCTTCTCGCTGATGTAAGAGTTTAATACGATCCCCACCTCGTAGGGGTAATGGGATATGTTCTAATGCTATACACTGTAATGATCCCACTGAACCCAATGGACAGGTATTAAAATGGATAGATACTGGATGCAGCATATCTTTATTCCGTATAAGCATCAAATGCTCAAGAATACGAATCTTAAGGATTCTACTAGTGAGGCCTACATACTGTTTGCTGCATTTGCATATCAATAGATAAACACATTCTGTTTGGCATGTGATGAATGATTTAATTTTGAACCTGCGTGTCTCATATCTGTTTGAAAAATGTGTGGATTTAGTCATGTTAGGACATATTTTGCATCGTCCACACTTATATGAGCCTAATAGTTTGGGAAACAGAGAAAACATATTACCAGTTGACTTTTTTGGCCGTAGCATACTGGGTGATAACGTATTCCCTATAGTAGCTGCTTTACAAAATGCTATGCGGGGCCGGAGCACACCATCTTATGGATCAGGGGATCAAGAGATAATGTACCCCTGTGTTTCCAGATAATGGATTTAATTGCCACTGCTTGCTCACTATATCCGGTGACAAAGTATGGTGCATCAGTGTTCTCTACAGGACATTTCTGTCTGGATTGACTCATATCCATACTAATCAGAGACTCTCTATCAGTAGAGAGAGCTAGATCAAAGGCCTGATCAAGATCTTTGGCTGTATACCCTCTTGACAAGAACCTCCCCTTCATCTCATTCGCCCTACGGACAAAGTCCTCCATCGAGGAACAATTCCGGCGTAAACGCAGGAACTGTCCTCTTGGGATTCCTTTGATCAGAGGGCGGGAATGACAGCTTTTAGCATGTAACAATGAGTTTCTGGCATTCTCTTTTCTAAAAATGTCAGATTGTATTTTATTCTCAATATCTATGAAGAGATCAAGATCCAAAAATTGTATATGTTTCATGTCATAATTATGCATAAATCTGAGATTAAATTGATTGTCTGCCAGATACTCAAAAACTTTAATAAGATCATCTTCCCCGCCACTCCAGATGAACAGAAGGTCATCAATATAGCTCTTGTAAAACGCTATATGATGCCTAAAAGGGTTAGTATCTCCAAACACGTGGAATGTCTCCCACCAACCCATAAAAAGGTTGGTGTAGGAGGGGGCAAACGAAGTCCCCATAGCGGTCCCACGTGTTTGGAGATAATATTGACCGTCAAAAAGAAAATAATTATGTGTGAGTGAATATCTGATACTATCAAGTAAAAAGGCTATATGTGCAGGGGAAAGAAAAGAGTGCAAGTTGAGGAAAAATTCTAGTGCTGTAAGACCGTGACCATGGTCAATAATGTTATAAAGAGAAGCTACATCCAGAGTAACCCAGATGTAGGAGGGGTGCCAAGAGAAAGGTGCTAAAAGTGATAAAACGTGTTTGGTGTCTATGAGATGTGAAGGTAAGTGAAAAACAAGAGGTTGCAAAAAGTGATCTATGTATTGGATCTCTTAGTCCCCAGCTAGGCCTGACTCCCCTGTATAGTTTGTGGTTGCTGCAGGGACATGCCCTGTAGAACCAAGTATAGGGACAAGTCAAGATGCGACTGTATCCTGATTACAGGCGATCTGGTGCCAGACACCTGCATCATAGAGACTATCTTTGTGTGGGACACTCCAGCTGGATACCACCCCACGCGGAGGCGGACTCATCGCGGAGCCGGATTCCATCAATGGATCAGCGGATCCTGTATGTAGTCAGCCGGTGCGCCCGGGTGCTGGAGCACCCGGCAGGTACCTAACAACATCAAGTGCACCAACCATACATTTATTCTAAGGGGCAGCGCTGTCTCACACATTGGGATGGGTGCGGGAATCTAAGGACATGTTGTTGGGAACACGTGGGTGGGTTATGGCCATGCGAGGCTTGGCATATAGCTGTTGGATTAGGGCAGGGGGGCGCAAACTTTTTTCCCTGCGCCCCCCCTGCTGGCTGTCCCCTCACTACCGCGCCCCCCCCCAACCCCAACTTACCCGCACACCGGCATAATGACGTCACGTTGCCATTGCAACGTAACGTCACATGACCTCACAGCGTCATTTTGACGCCGCGTTGCCATGGCGACGCAGGGAGGAAGCCGCCGGAACCACGGTAAGTTAGTTTTACAGAGGCCCTGCAGCTCCCCCGGCACTTAATTTAAGTGCCTTCGGGAAGCGCGCGGGGCCTCTGTAAACCCCGCGCCCCCCTGTCGGCAGTCTCGCGCCCCCCCAGGGGGTCGCCCCCCCCAGTTTGCGCACCGCTGGATTAGGGTATGGCTGGTGACTGGGAGTTGGGTTAGGGTATGTCTGATGAGTGGGAGCGGGGTTTGGGTATGTCTGGTGATTGAGAAAAAAGGGAGATTCTCTGGCGTGCGGTTTCACTCGTGATTCCAGGACACATGCAATAAGAAAAGAGAACAAAACCACAATGAGGAGTTGTCAGAGCAAAACATAATACCACTTGGTTAGTTCATACTTGGTTGTACTGTATGTGCTGGGGGAGGGGGTATTGGCCCCAAGGGTATTTGGTAGGACTCCCCTGTGGGTAGTGGGTGAGGGTGGTTGGGGGGGTTAGTGGGGGAGGGTATGTGGGTGATGGTGGCTTAACCCCTTAATGACTGTAGCGGTTAATAACTGCTATGGTGATTAAGGGGTTAGGGGTCATTACATTGGATGGTTTAATTCTTGTGTCTGTTTTGCAGAAGCGGATGGGGCATGGGCAGGATGAAGATGAGGATGGCCTTCATCGTGGCAGCCGCACATGGGTGATTGCTATATGTATTTAATGTCTTTATTGTTGAGTATGTATTTTAAATGGACAACTGCACTATTATCCATTTGTTGATAATAGTAATGTTGCCCATTACTGTATTGTATGTTAGGGGGGTATAGGTGTTGTTGGGGTCATGTATATATATATATATATATATATATATATATATATTTATTTAGTTAGTGTGGGGCTGGTGTGTGTATTTTTTATTATTGTGGGTAGTGGGGGTGGGTGAAGGGGGTATTAGCCCCAACGGTGTTTGTTTAGGGCTTGCGGGTGGGTAGCGGGAGGCCTTAACCCCTTCATGACCGTAGCAGTATTAACCGCTACGGTCGTGTAGGGGTTAAGTGCATAAATAAACAACAAGGGCCAAATACCCCCTACAGCAGCTAACAGATAAGACTTTCATTATTAAGAGACTGCTTATATCTGCTTATTTCATGCTATATGTTTTGGGGCTGCGAGACATGCTTGACTTAGGGAGTTGTGAATTAATTACATGTTTTTTTCACTAGAGATACTCCCAAGTGAATAGAAGCTTTGTTCCCCCCCTGTGTTTGGATGATTTCCTGATGAAAAGGAAAAGGCACAATAAAGCCTTATTATAATTTCACCTTATAAAAGTCTCCAATTGTGTACCTCTGTGAACGTCCGTCTACACTGTAATACCATATTTTCCAAATGGGAAGTGTGTAATATAAACTATTCACACCCTAGAGTGTATTTCTAAATTATCCTGGCTTCAAATGGGCACAAACTGATACAATAACCCAGCACACGATATACCCAGAAATCCCATGAGTCTTCCACTGTTTTCATAGTTACATAGTCACATAGTTACACAGTCACATACACTGTTACAGTTACATAGTTACATAGTAGATGAGGTTGAAAAAAGACGTACGTTCAAAACAACCTATGCTAAATTTAGACAACAGATACTTTATCCTATATCTATACTTACTTTTTGATCCAGAGGAAGGCAAACAAAAAACCCCAGAGTCATATCATCCAATGATATCTCATAAGGGGAAAAATAAATTCCTTCCTGACTCCGAGAATTTGCAATCAGATTAATCCCTGGATCAACATCCTTCCCATGTATACTTCTTTGGTATATCCCTGTATACCTTTCCTATCTAAAAAGATGTTCAACCTTTTTTGAACAAATCTTATGTATCTGCCATCACAGTCTCCATGGGTAATGAATTCCATATTTTAACTGCCCTTACTGTAAAGAACCCTTTCCTTTGTAGCTGGAGAAATCTCCTTTCCTCCAACCTTAAGGGATGGCCCCGAGTCCTTTGTACTGCCTGTGAGATGAATAGTTCTTTTGAAAGCTCCTTGTATTGTCCCTGAATATATTTGTACAGTATATAGTTATCATATTCCCTCTTAGATGCCTCTTTTCTAATGTAAATAAATCTAATTTAGCTAGCCTCTCCTCATAAATTAGATTGTCCATCCCCTTTATTAATTTGGTGGCTCTTCTCTGCACTTTCTCTAGTTCCATAAGGTCTTTTCTTAGGATTGGTGCCCAAAATTGTACTCATATTCAAGGTGTGGTCTTACCAATGCTGTGTAAAGGGTCATAAATATGTTTACTTCCCTTCCATCCATTGCCCGTTTGATGCAAGATAAGATCTTGTTTGCCTTTGCAGCTACTGCAAGACTTTGGGCACTATTGCTAAGCCTGCTGTCTACAAGCACTCCTAAATCCTTCTCCATCAAGGATTCCCCCAATTTATCCCCATTTAATTTATTATTCACCTTTTTATTCTTGCATCCCAAATGCATACTGTAACCTTACATTTATCTGTATTAAACCTCATCTGCCATTTACCTGCCCAAGTTTCCATTCTGTCCAAGTCCTTCTGAAGAGAAATTACATCCTGCTCTGATTCTATTACCTTACATAATTTAATATCATCATGATTTTCTATTTGAGTTTTTTCTTTAATAAATCTGGATCAGTGATTTTCACCATTTTTCTCTATTTTGTAGATGTGTGACATTAGTAGTAACCTTCAAATATTAGGTTTTTACTCATTTAGATGTCACTTCCCAGAATCCTTGTCTGCAGCATAACTACTGTATGACTTGGCAATGGGGTCATTGTAATTGACAATCTGTTCATGTGTCCTTGTGGACAAGTACGTGGGTCGAACCACCAGACCCCATTGGATAAGGATACTGAAGCATAGCCGTAATATTGTAGGTAGGTCTCTAATCTCACAGTGTTTCACATAATTTTAAACTCAAACATGGACCTGACCCTTGTGGATATAGACCATGCCCCACAGAGTGGAAGAGGGGGAGATAGAACCAAGGTTCCATCCCACAGAGGAACTCTCTGGACTTTAAAATTGAAGACTTTATATGACAGTTTGTCAATTGCTGCACAACCTTTGTTGTTTTTATGCTGCAGTGCCCATGTGGACTCCAGTATGTGGGACGTACCAGTAGATCACTGAGGGTCCGCATACTGGAGCACATGGGTAACATTAGAAGGCAGCTTATGATGCATAATGTGTCAAGACATTTCTCCCTTAAACATGGGGGAGATCCTGCGGGCCTTGTGTATAGAGCAATCGAGTCAAAACCTGCAAACTGGCGAGGTGGCGATCGATTACAAAGACTTGTTCGAAAAGAGACATACTGGATCTATAAATTAAAAACCTTGACACCATCTGGGCTTAATGTAGAAATAGACATTGGGTCCTTTATCTGAGTTTATTTGAGTGTGTTTTCTGCCAAAGTGAGCATGGTTTCTGCCTTCCAGTGAAGTCACTCTATCGTATGGTGTATGACTCTTTTTCTGATTTTCCTTAGATTCCACCACTGCACATGTCCCCAATCGGGTACAAAATGTGCTTCATTTTTATGTAATTTTCACTATTGTTGTATTCAAGGGCAGGTCTAACAACAACCAGAGAGTGTCATCCCTGGGGAGGATACTGGCTCGGTCACATGCCCATGATATGATGCCTATGAGTATCGGACCTGCCCTGTTATGGGGCAGGGTTACAAGCCCCTACCCTGGGGTACATAAGCTGACACCCTCCCTGAAGTCAGGAGCTCGTTTCCCTCCCCCTGTGGAGTGGGAGCACTTACCCTTTATCCCATCATGGGTAAAGGAGCTGAGAAGGAGCCTGCAGGGCCTCAAGCCCTGGGGGGGCTGCTTATTGGAATGTGCCTGTTCTGACTATCTGTATGATGCTAATAAACACCCAGTGGAACTATACAGTGTGGCTACTTGTCTGGGTCACTATCTAAGTGCCAGTGTGGATCATCCTGGCTGAACCAGGTTCTTCACCAGCTGGAGGTGCTGCACTGTGTGAGATCACCACTGATAGCCTGTCCTGATGCCTCCCCATACAATTGCGGAGTTCTCAAGGCCTTCTGTTCTGTTCCAAACAGGTATGCACCAGCACCAGAATACACTGTAGCAAAAGGATCTCACTTGGGTGGGGAAAAGGGCGCTACATATAGATATTGATTTGGATTGGATTCTAGCAGATTAAGGTCTGATCTCATTTTATAATTTTTTGGGAACATTTCCCCCTTCCATCCATTTTTGATTCCTAATGATGTTTATCTTCTGACTCCGTTTTTCCTTCATCTTTCCCCTTTTTTACCCATCCTCCCTTCCCTTCCTTCCCTTTTCTCCTTGTGTTTTTTTATTTTATTTTTTCCAACTTGGACATTTTAGATGCAGTAGTTGTTATATTGAGGTTTTATTAGATACATTATGTGATGGGCCATTGATCTAACTCCTCCTGTATGTACTAAACTTTAAAAAAAGGATTTTAACCCAAAACATCAGGAGCCCCCGAGGAAGCTGCATTCACAGTGAAACGCATAGGGCCGCATTTGATGAGATAAACTCTTTCTGTCTTATCAGTATTAGTGGCACTGATGCTTCTAACCCCGCTGCGGTCTGCGCAATCCGGACAGGATTGAATGGAGAGTATGACCTGGGAAGGCTGAAGACACGATCAAGTTAGCACACAAGCTCCAGCAGGTGATATACATTTGGACTCATTCTGAGAGTTCCATATTGGCAAGTTTTTCACCTGTATTTCTTATATTTTGTAGTAAAAGATGTTTTGCACTAGGTCATTTCCTCTTGTAACGTTGAGGAAATCATGGAGGACAGTATCAACTAGAACAACAGTTCTATACGCGTTTTGCTGTTCCAGTGACAGCTTCCTCAGGAGTAAAGCTGTCACCGGAACAGCGAAATGCACATAGTCTCTTGAGCTTAGCTGTGTGATCTACAGAGTAGGAAGTGGGCCATCCTCCGACGTCTTAACGGCGAAAGAAACCGGAACCGGAAGTGATGTGGGCGCCCGTGATGCGAGCAGAGGCGTAGATGAGGAAGCGGTGAGGAAGTGGTGAGATCGCGACTCACCACACTGGGACACTGCCTCTTCTCATATGCCTTTTATTCAGCACCAAAATGTAAGGCTTGTTTTATAGTGTGTGCTGGTGCGCGTGTGGGCGCGCGCCCGGCGATCATGTGCATGTGGCGTAAACGTTTAGTTGCTAGGATGCAAGCGGTGACGCGCGCAGTTAGGGGACGTGACTCTGATGTCACAGCGTTAGGCCGCGCTGTGATTGGTTCGCGGCGTGGCAGCAGTGTGAAAATACAATTTAATTGTATTTTCCCTGGTCTGTCGCACCACCTCTCATGGCCATGCGCGCACCCATTCCAATTATAGCAACAATTGAAAAGAATTAGATTCACGTGTAATACACGAGGTTACCGCACACTCGTCAGCAGAGATGGTGGTTTCAGAAATGTACCCCAACGGATCCTTTCCTGCTGTTATTCCGACATCATCTGTCTCTCACACGATGTTGTCCTGCATCCAGCATCTAAGGTACTCCAAAGGTATATAACGCAACAGCACTGTAACGTCCTTTCTGTACTGTATCCACGTGACAGAAGACAGTCTCTGTGGTAAGGTAAAAGTCTCTGTAACTCGTCGCACACGCCCGTGTGGTTGTAAACTCACTGTAGGAGGGCAACCGGGATACAGCTGTGGTGTTCCGCCTCGTGGCTCGCGCACCTCAGTGACGTCACTCATTAGGCGCAGAGCAGAGTGTACCAGGGCGGAAGTAAACGCAACCGCCGTGCAGGGAAAAACAATATGCACGCAATGGCACTCAAAATAGCAAACGCATACAATACTCGTACTACACTTTAAAAAGGTACCATAACAATAATTAATCCAATAATTAATCCAACGCGTTTCGAAACTGTAACACTTCTTCTTCAGGGATATCCCTAATTATTTTCAATTATGATGTACTGCACCGACACACTTTATTCGAGCATACTGTGCAGTATTGCAGCCAGCGGGAATAAAATGCTTCAATCCCTGCTTGGAAAATAACTCAATGCACTCGGGCAGAAAACAGTCACAAACCTCAATACACCCGGGTATACCCGAATTCGTGGGACTAGCCAAGCTCGAATAAAGTGTGTCGCCAGTGTACGCAGAATACTTACCTCATTTTCACTAAATTAATAATTTTGATATACTTCACCATTTGCGTCTTGCGCTTTTTTTGTCTTTTTTCTCTTAGTGCGTGGGAGTGCTGAGCTACTCTTTAATTATAGCTGCATACGCTGACACCAACGGTTTTGTATGGTTTAACTTTTTTATCACTTCCACTGTAGGGTAGTGCCTTATATAGTACGAGTTTTTGCTAGACATATGGTTATATAAGGATTTAATATATGGTGTATAGTTTGACATTGTTTAAACACGGTTAAGTTTTGGTTTTGGGTTGCGCACTTTATTCTTTTTATTTCAATTATAGCAACGTCTGGCTAACACAGCCAATTATAATTGACTTGCGCGGGCATTGCAGCGCTCACGGCAGCGCTCACTATATTACACGCCCAAGCCTTGAATTGTGAGAGATTTATAAACTGCACTTGTACTTTCAAACTACACTATGGTCTGTTTTTCTCTCTCTGAGATCCACTGTTACCACATATTACCACACCCAAGATAGAGACATTGCCACTGTTTGGGATTCTGCAGTGAATATTTGCTCCAATGTGAGTAGGGACTTTAAAGGCTTTCTTTCACCTTATTTTTTATATCCAAAATGTTTGCACTATGTGATTTTTTTTCTTTTTTACATGGTCATTACCACCGCTCCCCTTATGGTTTGGAGAAATTCGCTTGGCCAGTCCCCTGGGACAGTCTTATCTAAGGGTTGAGTGGAGGTTTTTACCTCTTTAGTTTGTTTATTTATACACTTGTTGCACTATTTTAGTGTTGTAGATATTCATCACATCTGCACTGATTATTATAATTATTATAATTCACTTATACAGCACCTGTGTGTTAAGACAAGAAATAGGGGGGGTGAACCCCTCGGGATACCGTGGCTACCAAAACCGTGGTGGTTCTATTTATGCAAGTCCATGGTAGCAAGAGGTGGACATCCTTTAAATTATAAAGAGAATAGGCAACCAGGATATAGCCGTGCAGACTAAAACAGGGCGGGGGGCTTAGACCGGGCGAAATACCCGCGGGCACGTCCAGGGAAATGCCCAAAAATAAGTCCCAACCGGTAGCAGGACGCCTCACCCACGCCCTTTGTCCCACAATAAACCCAGCGGTCAGTACTCACGACTCCTTGTGTGATCTGCCAAAGTGCTGGTTGGGAGGTTGCCCAGCGGTCTGCTGTGTGGTGGTGTCCTCGTGTGCTCCAGCCGGAAGTAGAAGAGATGAGTGAAAAAGCGAGTGACGCCGCGGTCACGACTCCTCTAAACAGCCAAACGCATGTGGAAAAATAAAAAACTTTATTTAACTTTTTATTTTTCTACATGCGTTTGGCTGTTTAGAGGAGTCGTGACCGCGGCGTCACTCGTTTTTTCACTCACCTGTGTGTTAAGACTTATTTTGCACTGTGAGGCTATGAGAGAGTGTAGAGTGTCACGATGGACTGACCTTATCAACAATTTTATATTTTGGGGATCTCGATTGAGCACACAAGTTGAGCAAAATAAACTGACATTTATTTCCTTAATAGACAGGCAGACGACAACCTTAGCATACACTTGACAAAACACTTACTGAGGGAGAGAACGGGATAAAATGTCCAGAGACGAAACAGAGCGCTGGAATAATGTCTTTTAAAGTGCGGTCATTTTGCAAGGGGCGCAAATTGCCAGCCCAATATGTCCTTGAATAGTGCAAAGTTTGTTCTGGTCCGTTGGGGTTCGTTAGATAACCCCCAGCAGTAACGAAATCCTGAAGCAAAGTTCTGTCCTTGGTTCCGGTGAAATTAACTCGTTGAGTTCCGGGTTCGTTGCTGCTGATCTTATCCGCTCCTAGAAGCGAGGTGGAAATTCAATCACATTGTAAGAGAAAGACAATGGGGATAGCTCGGGGGGCATGTATATACAGTAGGGTCTGAGATCATATCTCCAACATACCCGCCCACTCCCCTTCGTGGGAATTTCCCACTCACCAATCCCCAACTTGCTCACAGTTTGCAGAGTGGGCACTACAGGGATTTCCGGTTGGTACAGCGCCTGTGCTAACCTGACACCTTGCCTGCTTACCATATGTGTACTCCCCTTTTCCCTGGCGTCTCCCAGGCTAGGAGTTGGTCTCAAGGTGTGAACTAGCCCTGATGATAACAGAATCTCCTATTCAGCGTACATCCTGGCTAATTCACACCTTCTGGCTCTGGGACTTTCATTTGCAACATTCCCTTAGACTCATAGGCACTGCCTCAACATGGGGTCTATGAAGTCTGCATAAGAAAGTGCCCCCAGCTCATGGGTGTTAAAACATTTGGTCACTGGGTGCATTACAAAGGCGGGTAGAAAAATGTATCCTGCCTGTACTTTTAAAACTGCAGCCAGAAAGGCACTTTATTAAAAATATGTGTTCTTCTACTAAAGTTATATTTTTAATATATGTGTGCTTGGGGTGTTACTCTGGGCCTGCACACCAAATTTCAGGTTGCTAGCCAATTCCGTTCCCAAGTTAGGGGCTTCTCCTTGTGTCAGAAATGCTGGGCTATTGGCTTCTCACTTCAATTGACTTACGGTTAACCGTGTTCCCAAGTCAATTGACCGAGTTCCCACGCCAATTGCCGGCTGCCTTGTAAGTTACGCTACTAACCGGGACGGGATACATTGTATCTGATACCCACTTGAGATTGAAATCACAAACCTTTGATTCAATTGACCGCGCGTTGCGAGTTCAAGTCTCAGTAATGGATACCTATGTTACTCAATGGAACAAAGAGACCGTGCCACGTTTCTCCAATTAGCTTGCGGCTTGGCTTGCGCAGCGGCATCTTGTGTCCAAAAAACAGTAATGCAGGTATACAATGCAATACATTACCGCAGGCCTATACAATCCTGCAAAACGGGGACAGTAAGGTACAGAGGGGAAAATAGTACATGTGTAGTGCATATAAAATTAACCCCTTCATCCCCAATACGAAATAGGGTTAACCAGCCAAGCATTCTGCCTTTATTAATGCGCTGATTAACCCTATTTTCGTTACATAGAAGTCATTCATTGTTTTTTTCTATTAAATAGGTGAAAGAAGAGGAACAAGATTCTTCAGTGAACCTTAAGACTAAAGGAAGGTCACTGATGCTGAATCATAGGAGATGAGTGCTGTGTACAGGTATACTGGCTATTTAGATACCTTTCATAAGAGCATTAATCAGGTTTTAGATACTGAGACTCTTTAAGTGTTGCTTAAACAAGTTTTATTGTGATTAGTGAGTGGTTATATGGTCCTCAAATAGGAAAATGAACACTTTATACTGATTAATCCCTCACTGCAATGTGGAAGGCATGGCATATAGTTTTTTGTAATCTCATGACGGCACACATGTAAGCATGTCACATGTTACTTAACTAAGTACTCATCACCTTTATGTGTGAGTGCATGGCAAATAACACAATGTTTGTTCTGATGTTTAATGTTTTTTTCCAAAGTGACATGTATACAAGACATGGATATCTAGGGGGCTTTGCACTAAGCTCCTTTGTGTTCTGATGTTCAAAAAAAGCACGTCCGTTAAAAAGTGAGGCCGGGGACGCGATGCACTAAGGCCTTGAGCCCATTTTTTAACGTACCTGCTCAAAATAGCTCAAAACACCCACAGCGTACGTGTTGCTTTTTTTCCCCCTGCTAGCGTTCTTAACCTTCCCGTACAGTAGCTGATAGAAAAAAAAGCCGCTTGTAACATTTGCATGGAGATTCTGTATCTCCATGCAAGGCTGTTACTTGGCGATCGTACACTAAATAAATACATTTTAATAATAGTGTACATGAGCAGGGGGTCTCCTGAGCTGAACCGCATTGGTTTCAGGTCCGAGGACCCCTTACTTCAGGAGATACAAGCCCCGTCATGGGGTGCCGGTATCCCCTGCACTTTAAAGCTTCCGCGTCACGTGACCGGGACATTTACATTCTGCAGGGGATACCGGCACCCCATAACGGAGCCTGTATCTCCTGAAGTAGGGGGTCCTCAGACCTGAAACCAATGCCAACGCTCTGATTCCCTACCGTACCATGTGTCACCGGCCATCTTTGTTTTGATGACGTCACCTTAAAGGCAATTGAAACCCAGACATTCTGATTGGCTGGCGTCATTGCCTTTAAATGACGTCATCATTTTTTTTTTTTTTACAAATCACATGTTTTTCATGGTTTAATCAGAACCGTGGGAAACATTTGACCAAAATAAAGCCTATGTCGCCTCATTTTGAAGCCAGACGCCGAGGAGGGAACACCTCCCCTCCTAAGAAGAAAAGAAGGGCGTGGCAGAAGAAGATGGAAGAAGACAGAAGAAGACAGAGAAGACCCCAAAGAAGAAAAGAAGACCCCAAGACTGATGGGAAGGATTACAAATAGAAGAAAGAAGACACCGTTGTGGATTGTAAGGGTTTATTATTTTATGGTTACCTGTGGATTGGTTCCAGTGCTTCCGGGTCACCTGGATTTCGGTGAGTGGGCATCTAATGGTAAGTAAACAAAAGAAAAGTGTATTATTTTTACTTTTACAGGTTTTTTTGATTTTTGATTCATGTCTTTTATTTTTTCAGTCCCATTTAATGCCCGTGAATGTATCTATGTACCTATGGATATACATACATTCACGGACACTGAATGGGTGTATTCTATGTGATTTTTGGATGTAAATGCATTGTTTTTTATGCTCTATAATTGCCCCTGTATGTTATGTATATCTATCTATATGGATAGACACACAGGGATAATAATTGATTGTTTTGCTAATGTTTATGATCTTTTCATGTATGGCTATTTTATTTATCAGCTTTATTTAGACATTGGTGTGAATAATGTAATTTGTATTTAGTTACAGGTTATTTTTAATGGCTTCTTTCTGGTAGTTAGATTAGAATGATGGTGGTTACTTTCAATTAAAATTATTTTGGCAATGGTTTGGCTTTAGGAATTGAATAGGGAATTGTATAATTGATTTGTATTGTATTGTAATTGGTTTAGGAAATGGATTAATTGATTGATGGTAAATGTATTGATGTTGCTTAGTTTGTGTAGCTGCTAGTTTGTTGTTTTATTTTTTACAAGTGTAGCCAGGTATCCTCGGAGTGCCAGCACCCTCCTCACCTCTCTGCCGATCGCGGGTGCCGCCGAGTCCAATGGCGGCCCCGTCGGGCGCTACGGGAGGTGAGGGTGGTCAGGTCCCGGCTCGGGGGTTGCTGGGGACGCGTGCGGCCAGTTGCCAAGGCCGCACGCGCGTCACGGGGATCCCGGCGCTCTCGGAGCCGGGCGGCAAGCGTGCCGCCATTAGCCTTTAGCTCGCACATGCGCAGTGGTCACGCATGCGCAGGTAGGGCCCCAGAGTTAGGTAGGAGTCGCGCGAGCGTGAGGCTAGGCAGGGAAAGGTTGAGGGAACTCCAGACAGCTCACGCATGCGCAGAAGAGAGCAGGAAAAGCCCGCGAAGCCATAGCCTACCAGGGGAGGCTATAAGCTGGGACTACGTGTCCCATGAGCCTTTGCGTGTCCCACGTGATACCAGGGAGCCAATAGGCCTTAGGAAGTCTGCAGAGGCAAGTGGATACAATTTGCGGGCTTGCAGCATGTTGAGAGACAGGAGCAGCCCAGGGAAGGAGGTAGGGTACAGGAGTCAGGGACTCCTTGTACTAGGCCAGCACCCCCCAGGGCCCGAGGTAGCTAAGTACCCCAAAATAGTGAGTGTTGCCAGGGACAGCCCTAGGTTAAGGGACCCTGTCACTCAGGTTTGCAAGTTGGAGTCAGGGACCTGTGAGGGAAGGAAGGGTGCGGGGAGCGAGTGCAGCTCCTGCACTCATATAGGTACCCACACCCCAGGTAGGCCCCAACTCCCCAATAGGTTAATGGGTAAGTGCTGAGGGAGGCCCAAGAATAGGGACGCTGCCCTTAGTGTAGTGCTGCCTTGTCAGAGTCACGGCTGTCAGTGCTGTGAGGTCTGACAGGCAGGCACCTTGTTGCGCAGCACGTTGGCTGCCAGCATCCAGTGAGCTACAGCTTGCTGCTGTAGGTGCTGGGACCTGTTAGGTAATAGTGAGGCTGAGGAGACTTGGGTAGTTCGGGAGGAGGTAGTGCGGGTGCAGGGGGTCAAGGACCCCTGCATAAGATAGGCTACCCCTATAGGCCCCTAGGAGTTTCCCACAAAGCCATTACAGGTTGCTGTGCTGTAGGGATGGCCTACTGTAGAGCGCGTGTCACTTAGTGCTGTAGGGACAGGTCCTATGTTAGGGATCCTGTCGCAGTAGGGTAGATTAGATAGGGACACAGCTGCGGTTCCTGCTAAGAGGTTCGGATCCAAGTTGGGGTCCTAAGAGACTGTTTCCAGGTTGGGACCGCACTGGCGGTCTGCGTGCAAGGAGTCCGGTGTGGGATCAGACGGAACCATCACACGACTGATCCATTGTGAAGCCAGTTGGAGATCCGAGCACGGGAGTGCTCGGCAGGTACTATCTAATACGCAAGTGCACCAACGGGCCCTTAGTATAAATAGTGACTGCGCAGTCACCCATTGCCTCTCTCTGCAAGAGTGCGGGACATTGGGTGGGGTTCATTGGACACTGGGTGGAATCACCTGGTGTTGGGGAAGCGTCCTGCGAGACGTCGCAGTAAGTGTCTCCTCGAGAGAGGGACACCGGTTATGTAGGTACATGTCATGATATGTTATCTTATGTTCCTAAGTAAATGGTATCAGTTATTATATATCACTGTGTGTGAGTATTGATTATTGTGATTGTCCTGCGAGGAACCACTCCCCCTCTGGTGGGAGCCATCGCAGGTGGAGGCACTGCATCGTTGTAAGTGAGTACCCCTAGTATAAATGCCCCAGGTTCCCCGTGGCAGAAGCTCAGCCCTCCTGTGAGCCAACAGGTAATGCACCACACCTATGGTAACATTGTATGTTTTCTTGCACCCCACACTATATCTGCGATTGGGGGGGGGGGAATACCCGTTACATTTGGAGGCGCTGATGAGATCAAGACCTGGGGTGCCCTGTCCATTTTTTTCTTCAAATTGGCCAATTCCTATTTTTTACCATGGTTGTAAAGTCCGGACACGAGGTCCACCACTGGGCCTTAGAGTTGGGAGTGCCGCCGGCCACACGCTGGCGGTGTGCCACGTTCCTGTAGATATCCCGTCTATTGCAATACGAGTAGCTTTGCGACAAAACTCTCATCTCCGGGGTGCTGCCTCCATAGCCGTGTTAGATCAACGTCCGGAGGTCAAGGGGTATTGCTCTGTGTTAGTGAGTTTCGGGCAAGATATAAATGAAGGCCAGGGTCTGTCCAGCTTGTGGTTCGAAGGCTCGGCCGGTGCAGGCTGTCCTGTGGTGTACCCGGCACGGCCCATCAAATCCGAACCCCACAACTCCCGCACGAGTTTGGAAGAGGTGACTGTGTATACATCGCCTTCTACCCCCGAGAGTTATTGCGAGTCTAATTTGGGTACTCCCGCCGACTGCAGTCCACCGCTAAGCTATCTGCTACCTTGGGAAATAACTTTGCAGAAAACCGTCCGGGCCTGTTGGGAAAACCTAAGCCCCACCCCCGCAATGTGAGTGAGTCAGTGCAGAGCCAGACCCACTCCCTTGTAGAAAGTGCCCCTCCTTCAGATTCCACCAGGGGAGGAAGCAACGGGACTTGCCACCATATGTTGATGCAGTAATAGACTCTTACTCAACAGAGGAGGGGGAGTCTGACCTCTATGTTACTATGAGTTGGGCTAAAGTTCAGTCTGTCTTCAGGGAGAAATTACTCAATGATTCCCGCGACCCACAACCATCAGGGGAGGAGGAAGAGGAAGACACTGATGCGGAATCAGATTATCCTTCCTCTGAGGATGAGATGATGTATGAGGAAGATGAGCTAGACTGTCAGGGGATACACCCTAGTGTGTATGTGGCCTGGCGCGCGTCCGGAGTAGATTCTCTTCTCTTCATGTGCCCCTGCCTGCAAGAAGCCCATGCCAAGGGAGCCACCGTGTCTCAGTTACCACTCGACTTCAGGACCATCGAGGTGGAAGGAGAAATGGGCATACAGTGTTTTAGCCCCACGTGCGGCTGTTCTAGAGAGACATTGACATGGTGGTCCCACTGTGACTGCTGCGGTATGCGGCTATTGAAGCCTATTGTACCCCAGCCTGCTGAGCCAACAGAGGACGAGGTTGAAGTCCCATCGGTGGCGATGTGGCCACTGACAAACCACCCCAGCGGTGATACAGAGGAGATGGAGGAATCACAGGGTAAGGTGTCTATGCCCCCATCTTCCTTTAGTGATTCCAGCGACAAACCACTCGTGGTGATGCGCCTACCGGCAGACCACTCTAGTGAATTCATCGAATCAACTATTTCGGCGGATACAGAGCCTGAGGTGGGCCCGTGTGCCCTAGAGGAAGTGTATCCAGATGTTGCGGACCCTGCTGTGGGCCCGTGTGCCCTACAATGGCCTGTCCGGCTTATCCCTATGGTACCATCGGTCCTAGAATGGGGACCCGTACCGATCGAAGACAAGGATGAGTTGACTGCCCCGGGGGTGTTGGGGGTAAGCCTCGAGGTGACCGTGAAAAATGCTCCAACTACCGTTCATGCAGAGCAGAAGAATGTAGCTGGACATCCAGGTGTCAGCACAAGTGAACCGAATGTGAGCCCGTGCGCTCCGACTCAAATGGTCCCAGGACTGGGATCCAACGCTCCCGAGTTTCAAGCCAGTGAGTGGACTGTCCCAGAAGTGTTGTGGACAGGTCCCGATACAGCCGAGGTGAGAACTGACAGTGTTCCCAAGGACCTGTTGGCCACCGGGAATCACCGCAGTGGTAAGGTATCAAACCTTTACCCCCTGCAGGGTGAAACAGAGACTTTGAGAAAAGAGACGTTATCCATTTCTCGCTTCCCAGTGGAAGCCTCGCGAGTTCGTAGGGTCAAGGAATGTGTAGAGAAAGATTCAGGGAGACTGGCCTCCTTTAAGCCCAAAAAGGAGCACCCCATTCGCCAGGTAGTGGACCGCGGGAAAGGTCCTGGCCTCCTGGCCTACCGCATCCATGCCGTGGATGGCCGTGTAAAGGCCTGGTTAAAGGACACTGTGCTATTCCTTCCACCAGGGAGAGGAAGTAGCGAGGAACCAGTGACTATTATCCCAGAGTGTGCTCTCCGAGAGATTCACCCCGGGAGGCTCACGGATGCAAAAGTGAGGTACCCCCACATGAGCAGTTAGGGGCACCCCACAAATGGTCTCAGCTCGTTTCGGTTATCTGGTGTGAAGTGCCTTGTAACCTGATGTGTAAAGTCGAAATGATAAGTTGTATTTTCTATGCACTGCATTTTGATTATATAACTTTTATGTCGAGTGATATAGTTCCCCAAGCGAGGGCGTTGGGTTTTTCACCAGGGGGAGTGCGTAGCCAGGTATCCTCGGAGTGCCAGCACCCTCCTCACCTCTCTGCCGATCGCGGGTGCCGTCGAGTCCAATGGCGGCCCCGTCGGGCGTTACGGGAGGTGAGGGTGGTCAGGTCCCGGCTCGGGGGTTGCCGGGGACGCGTGCGGCCGGTTGCCAAGGCCGCACACGCGTCACGGGGATCCCGGCGCTCTCGGGGCCGGGCAGCAAGCGCGCCGCCATTAGCCTTTAGCTCGCGCATGCGCAGTGGTCGCGCATGCGCAGGTAGGGCCCCAGAGTTAGGTAGGAGTCGCGTGAGCGTGAGGCTAGGCAGGGAAAGGTTGAGGGAACTCCAGACAGCTCGCGCATGCGCAGAAGAGAGGAGGAAAAGCCAGCGAAGCCATAGCCTACTAGGGGAGGCTATAAGCTGGGACTATGTGTCCCATGAGCCTTTGCGTGTCCCACGTGATACCAGGGAGCCAATAGAGCTTAGGAAGTCTGCAGAGGCAAGTGGATACAATTCGCGGGCTTGCAGCACGTTGGGCAGTCAGAGACAGGAGCAGCCCAGGGAAGCAGGTAGGGTACAGGAGTCAGGGACTCCTTGTACTAGGCCAGCACCCCCAGGGCCCGAGGTAGCTAAGTATCCCAAAATAGTGAGTGTTGCCAGGGACTGCCCTAGGTTAAGGGACCCTGTCACTCAGGTTTGCAAGTTGGAGTCAGGGAGCTGTGAGGGAAGGAAGGGTGCGGGGAGCGAGTGCATCTCCTGCACTCATATAGGTACCCACACCCCAGGTAGGCCCCAACTCCCCACTAGGTTAGTGGGTAAGTGCTGAGGGAGGCCCAAGAATAGGGACGCTGCCCTTAGTGTAGTGCTGCCTTGTCAGAGTCACGGCTGTCAGTGCTGTGAGGTCTGACAGGCAGGCACCTTGTTGCGCAGCACGTTGGCTGCCAGCATCCAGTGAGCTACAGCTTGCTGCTGTAGGCGCTCGGACCCGTTAGGTAATAGTGAGGCTGAGGAGACTTGGGTAGTTCGGGAGGAGGTAGTGCGGGTGCAGGGGGTCAAGGACCCCTGCATAAGATAGGCTACCCCTATAGGACCCTAGGAGTTTCCCCCAAAGCCATTACAGGTTGCTGTGCTGTAGGGACGGCCTATTGTAGAGCGCGTGTCACTTAGTGCTGTAGGGACAGGTCCTATGTTAGGGATCCTGTCGCAGTAGGGTATATTAGATAGGGACACAGCGGACGCTGCGGTTCCTGCTAAGAGGTTCGGATCCAAGTTGGGGTCCTAAGAGACTGTTTCCAGGTTGGGACCGCACTGGCGGTCTGCGTGCAAGGAGTCCGGTGTGGGATCAGACGGAACCATCACATGACTGATCCGTTGTGAAGCCAGTTGGAGATCCGAGCACGGGAGTGCTCGGCAGGTACTATCTAATACGCAAGTGCACCAACGGGCCCTTAGTATAAATAGTGACTGCGCAGTCACCCATTGCCTCTCTCTGCAAGAGTGCGGGACATTGGGTGGGGTTCTTTGGACACTGGGTGGAATCACCTGGTGTTGGGGAAGCGTCCTGCGAGACGTCACAGTAAGTGTCTCCTCGAGAGAGGGACACCGGTTATGTAGGTACATGTCATGATATGTTATCTTATGTTCCTAAGTAAATGGTATCAGTTATTATATATCACTGTGTGTGAGTATTGATTATTGTGATTGTCCTGCGAGGAACCACTCCCCCTCTGGTGGGAGCCATCGCAGGTGGAGGCGCTGCATCGTTGTAAGTGAGTACCCCTAGTATAAATGCCCCAGGTTCCCCGTGGCGGAAGCTCAGCCCTCCTGTGAGCCAACAGGTAATGCACCACACCTATGGTAACATTGTATGTTCTCTTGCACCCCACACTATATCTGCGATTGGGGGGGGAATACCCGTTAAACAAGTGCTGCTGGATTTATTGTAAGATCCAATGTGGTGATTTTAAGATTAAGAATTCATGTTTTGATGTATATGTGTTTTATGTGTTTCATAATGGGCAAATAATCTATTATCCATATCTGGATAATAGTTATTTTGCCCATTATTGTGCTGTATGTGTTGGGGGGGGAGTGGATTAATGTATTTAATGTATAGGTCCGGTTTATTTTTTTTACATACAGGGTTGGTTCCTTTTGGTTTGTGAGAGACCTATGGAGACCACCTGAGGTCTTCTCGGGCTTTCCACGGGTAGCTGGCTGCCGGGTCCACGGGAGAAACCTGCAGGGAAGAACTGGTGGCCCCGCATCTGTGGGGGGCACCGCAGACCCGTAGTGACCACCCGTGGGTCCCCAGACCCCCGTGGAAACCACCCGAGCCCCTCAGACACCTGTGGGTCTGACCCGGGGCCCCCCCAGACATCCACAGGCCTACTGTGGAGACACCCTTGTGGCCCACGGTGACCCGCGGAGACCACCTGGTGGACCATGGCACCTGGCGGGAACCACCAACAGGCCTCCAGACCCTGTGTGAAACATGGTGCTGGTCTACTGTAGGTCTGTGAGGTGACGCGTCAGGCCCACCGGGGAGTCACGTGGGCCTGAGGTATTAACCCTGTATGTAAAAGAATAAATCATGTATTTATGGAGGGGCACAGGGGGTGGCTTATGTATTTAATAAATATAATGATGTTTATTGTGGGGCAGTGTATTGTTTTTATTGTGGGTACTGGGGGTGGAGGAAGGGGTTATTGGCCCCAAGGGCATGTGGGTAGGCCTCCCGACTGGGTAGTGGGTGAGGGTGGTTAGGCCTCACGGGTTGGGGGGGTAGTGGGGGAGGGTATGTAGGCCTCCCGAGAGGTGAGTGAGGGTGGGTTAACCCCTTAATGACTGTAGCGGTTAATAACCGCTAAGGTGATTAAGGGGTTAGGGGACATTACATTGGCTATTTTTATTCTTGTGTATGTTTTGCAGAACTGGAGGGACATGGGCAGGATGAAGATGAGGATGAAGACGGCCTTCATCGTGGGTGCCTGGAATAGGTAAGTGTAATATGTATTTACTGTATTTATTGAAAGTTATTTGTATTTGCAATGGGCAAATGCATTATTATCCATATGTGAATAATAGTAATTTTGCCCATTACTGTATTGTATGTGTTAAGGGGGTTTATTTAGTTATAAATATTCAGTGCTCGACAAATAATGATAACCACTCGCCCGTTGCGAGTGGATTTAGGCCGCTGGCGGCCCGTGCTGCAGCTCTATGAATTCCCCTGCTCCTGCCAAATTTTTTTTTTTTTTTTTAATAAATAATCTCCCTCCCTGATTGGGTTAACGCGGGGAAGAGCTCCTTCTCCTGATCTCCTCCCGTGAGTCAGGGGGGGCCCGGCCGGGTGCCTGTTCATTACATTTTAAAAAAAAGTTTAAAAAAAATGGCGGCGATTTCCTTGGTCCCGGCGCGCATGCACAGGGCAAGCAGGGTGTCCCTGCCCTCTGTGCTGCCTGTGGGCCCGCTGCCTGCCCCCCCCCAGCAACCAAGAATCCCCCGCACCCTCACCCCCCCCCCGCTCCCCACGTGGGACGGAGGGGGAAGCCCAAAACAAGCGCCGCGCGCAATCTAGCCCCCTCCGCTCCCTCCCCCCTCCGCTCCCTACGTGGGACGGAGGGGGAAGCCCAAAGCAAGCCCTGCGCGCAACCCACGTGGGACGGAGGGGGAAGCGCCAACCCAGCTTCCCCCGTGCGCGCCTCCTGCGCATGATCTCCCCCTAATCACCTGCCCCCGATCCCCGCTTGGTGTTCGGGGAGCGTGCTTCGGGGGGGGAGGGGCCTGCTGCCGTGCGGAGGGGCCTGCTGCCTTAAGGAGGGGCCTGCTGCCGTGCGGAGGGGCCTGCTGCCTTAAGGAGGGGCCTGCTGCCTTAAGGAGGGGCCTGCTGCCGTGCGGAGGGGCCTGCTGCCTTAAGGACGGGCCTGCTGCCGTGCGGAGGGGCCTGCTGCCTTAAGGAGGGGCCTGCTGCCTTAAGGAGGGGCCTGCTGCCTTAAGGAGGGGCCTGCTGCCATGCGGAGGGGCCTGCTGCCTTAAGGAGGGGCCTGCTGCCGTGCGGAGGGGCCTGCTGCCTTAAGGAGGTGCCTGCTGCCTTAAGGAGGGGCCTGCTGCCGTGCGGAGGGGCCTGCTGCCGCGTGCGACCCGGTGAGTGTGTGTGTGAGTGACAGAGTGAGTGTCTGTGAGTGAGTGTCTGTGAGTGAGTGTCTGTGTGAGTGTGTCTGAGTGAGTGTGTCTGTGAGTGAGTGTGTCTGTGTGTGTGCGTGTCTGTGTGTGTGTGTGTGTGTGTGTGTGTGTGTGTGTGTGTGTGTGTGTGCGTGTGTGTGTGTGTCAGAGCGAGTGTGTGTCTCTGAGTGTTCTGAGTGAGTGTGTCTCTGAGTGAGTGTGTCTCTGAGTGAGTGTATCTCTGAGTGTGTCTCTGCATGAGTGTCTCTGCGTGAGTGAGTGTGTCTGAGTGAGTGTTTCTGAGTGAGTGTGCCTGTGTGTGTGTGCCTGTGTGTGTGTCTGTGTGTGTGTGTCTGTGTGTGTGTGTCAGGATGAGTGTGTGTCTCTGAGTGAGTGTGTCTCTGAGTGAGTGTGTCTCTGAGTGAGTGTGTCTCTGAGTGAGTGTGTCTCTGAGTGAGTGTGTCTCTGAGTGGTGTGTCTCTGCATGTGTGACTCTGCGTGTGTGTGTCTGAGTGAGTGTGTCTGAGTGTGCCTGTGTGTGTGCCTGAGTGAGTGTGTGTCCTCTGAGTGTCTGCGTGAGTGTGTCTCTGCGTGAGTGTGTCTCTGCGTGTGTGTCTCTGCGTGTCTTGAGTGTGTGTGTCTGTGAGTGTCACCCTCTCCCTGTGTCGCCCTCGCCTTCTCCCTGTGTCGCCCTCGCCGTCGCATTCTCGCCCTCGCACTCTCTCTGTCTTTGTCTCACATTCTCTCTCTCTGTCTCTCTTTTTCTGTGTGTCTCTCTTTTCTGTGTGTCTCTCTTTTTCTGTGTCTCTCTTTTTCTGTGTCTCTCTCTTTTCTGTGTCTCTCTCTTTTTCTGTGTCTCTCTCTTTTTCTGTGTCTCTCTCTTTTTCTGTGTCTCTCTCTTTTTCTGTGTCTCTCTCTCTCTGGCTCTCTGGCCGAGTCCATAGAAGGACAGGCCGCGCTGAGCCGTGCGACGCTCCGTGCTGAGCCCCTGCATCCTCAATGAGGATGCCTTGAGAGGGGGCTCACGCGAGCGTCGCAGGCGTGCTGAGGCGCTGGATTTTTCAGCCAACAGCAAAACTGTTTTTCAGAGCACTGTCGGCTGAAAACATCCAATCAGCGCGGAGCAGCGTCACGTTCACGGCGCCATGACGTTGACGTCGGTGCGTCGCGGGAGGGATTGCCCAGCGACGTCAACTGCCCGCCTCCGTCAGTCTCCCCCCGTCTCCCTATCGCGCCCGCTGGCTCGCCTGCATGGGCATGAAATCGCGCAGATTTCAGCAGGCGAGCCTCAGCGTCAGCGCGGTTCCGAACTGCTCACCCCTCTATGGCCCCAGCCTTAGTCTCTCTCTCTCCGTCTCTCTGTCTCTCTCTATCCGTCTCTCTGTCTCTCTTTATCGTCTCTCTGTCTCTCTCTATCCGTCTCTCTGTCTCTCTCTATCCGTCTCTGTCTCTCTATCTGTCTCTCTCTCTCTCCCACCCTCTCTTTCTCTCTCCACCCTCTCTCTCTCTCTCCCACCCTCTCTCTCTCTCCCACCCTCTCTCTCCTCTCTCCCCCTCTCTCTCTCTCTCTCCCACCCTCTCTCTCTCTCCTCTCCCACCCTCTCTCTCCTCTCTCCCCCCCCCTCTCTCACCCCCACCCTCTCTCTCCCCACCACTCTCTCTCCACTCTCTCTCCCACTCTCTCTCCACTCTCTCTCCCACTCCTCTCCCACTCCCTCTCTCTCCTTCTCCCACTCCACTCTCTCTCTCCCACTCCCTCTCCTCTCCCACTCCCTCTCTCTCCCACTCCTCTCTCTCTACCCACTCTCTCTCTCTCTCCCTCTCTCTCTCTCTCTCTCCCACCTCTCTGTCTCTCTCCACTCTCTTTCACTCTCTCTCTCTCCCACTCTCCCACTCCCACTCTCTCTCCCCCATCTCTCTCTCTCTCCCCCAGCCCTCTCTCTCTCTCTCCCCCACCTCTCTCTCTCTCTCCCCCACTCTCTCTCTCTCCCCCCCACTCTCTCTCTCTCATCTCTCTCTCTCTCTCTCTCTCTCTCTCTCTCATCTCCCTCTCTCTCTCCTCTCTCTCCTCTCTCTCTCTCCCATCTCTCTCTCTCTCTCCCCCCTCTCCTCTCTCTCTCTCCCTCTCTCTCTCTCCCCCTCTCTCTCTCTCTCCCCCACTCTCTCTTTCTCCTCTCTTCCCTCCCCCACTCTCTCTTCTTCTCTCTCTCTCTCCCCCACTCTCTCTTTCTCTCTCTCTCTCCCCCACTCTCTCTTTCTCTCTCTCTCTCCCCCACCCTCTCTCTCTCTCTCTCCCCCACCCCCACTCTCTCTCTCTCTCTCTCTCTCCCCCCCCCACCACTCTCTCTCTCACTCTCTCCCCCCCCCCCCACACTCTCTCTCTCCTCTCCCCCCCCCACCACTCCTCTCGCTCCTCTCCCCCCCCACTCTCTCTCTCTCTCTCCCCCACACTCTCTCTCTCTCTCTCTCTCTCCCCCACACACTCTCTCTCTCTCTCCCCCACACTCTCTCTCTCTCCCCCACACTCTCTCTCCACTCGGATCTGGATATCTTATTTACCCTATATATCTTAACTGCTCTATACTACACTGAAATAACCTATACTGCTTACTTCCAGATCTGACTCAAGCTTCACACTGAAGACATCGGAACTCACCCCCCCCCCACCCCCCCCCCCTAACAGAAGACAGGTAGGGAACACATCCCCTCCAATGTATAACATTGCCGGAATGAGGGTACCTGGACATTGAGGGACTGCGGATCAGGTAAGATCCCAGGCGGGATTGCGGCTTTAAATATTTTTTTTCTAGATTCGACATTTATACACACACACACACACACACACACGACTAATTGTAGTATAATGTAATACAATAAATAAACTAATGTCAAAAACGAAATGTTCTTACTAGGAATTGTTTTTTTTAAATGAGGGACTGGGGGCGGGATTAGAGGCGGGGTTGGGGCGGGATTAGAGGCGGGACTAGGTGGCGAGTAGATTTTTTGTTCGGCGAGTAGATTTTTGGGTGATTTGTCAAGCACTGTAAATATTGTTTATTATTTTTGGAGGCGCAACATTAGTACCGCAGGCCCGAAGTACCACGGACTCCCGCGGGGACCCCGGGACGGCCGCGGGTCAGCTGGGGACACCCGCGCGACCCCTGGCCTCCTTGGGGACCCCCGCGGGGTCAGCCAGGGACACCCGCCGGCCTGTTGTATGGGTGTTGCGCATGCAAAAATGTCCAGCTTTTTTTTTGCGTCTACTTTGAGCTGACATGTTCTGTTCAACGCAACTTTCGCGTAAGCTAAGGTTGCGTTGCTTGAGCATCCCGCTTAAGGGCAGAATTTAAATGCAAACAGGGTAACGAATGAGCAAAGTTGGACTTAGAAAAATTTCCTGAAAAAAGTCAGTTTTAGAGCGCAAAGTGCTGTTTGCATGCTTAGTGCATCGTGTTCAGCGCAACATCACATTCTAAGAGTGCTTTGCGCTCTAAAAGTAACTTAACGGAGCTTAGTAACATGACCCCCCTAGTGTTTTATATATGTACTGTTTATTCACTCTCTGTTGTTCTCGCCCTTTTAACCCCAGGCCCTGGATACATTTCCACATGTGAATGCTGAGTCCCTGCACTCTTTCCTCTGAACGCCTCTGGAGGAAATCTCACACTCTTGCAGACTTCCTTCACTACAAATTTATGCTGTCCTGTTTCACCTCTGCCCTCTCTCAGGCTAAATATCCTTACTTTTCTTTACTAATAAACACACAGAAGTCTAACTCACGTTAACGCTGTCTTTCTTTGACTCCCTACTCAAACCACACTTTGCTGCCTGTTTTTCTTCCTCCATCTCACCTTAGGACTTTGTTTACTATTTAAAGGAAAAGATGGAAGCCATACATCAGGACTTCACCTCTGTATCCTCCTTCAATCCTACACTTCTTCCTAACTCTCCTCCTGCCTTCCTCAACTCTTTTTCACTGTCACAGGAGGATGTATGATTGCTGATCTCCTCTTCTCCCTCTACCACCTGCCCTTTTGACCCCCATACCCACCCATCTCCTAAAAACCTCTTGCTCCTACTCTAATCACTATGCTCTCACATTTTTAATTCCTCCCACTGCTCTGGTAACTTTCCATCCTCCTTCTAACATGCAACAGGTATACTATTACTCAAAAACAGCAAGCTTGACCCTACATGTCTTTCTAACTATCGTTTTGTCTCCCTCCCACCTTTTGCCTCTAAACTCCTTGAACGTCTTGTATTCTCTTGTTTGCTCCATTTCACCACCTATCTCTCCTAGACCCTCTACAATCTGGCTTCCGCGCTGCTCACTCCACTGAAACAGCCCTCACAAAAATAACTAATGACCTCCATGCTGCCAAAGACAAAGGTCATTACACTCTGCTCATATTACTAAACCTCTCTGCAAGCATTTGATACTGTGAACCCCCTTATGCACAAATCAAGCATCCAATAGCCTGCACTCATGCTCTGTCCCACACTCAGTCACTCCTACCACCCATTGTGGCTAAGCACTGCCATCTACAGCACTTATTCCCTCACCTACTGTCTCTGTAAGTTTCCATCAAACCTTTTAGATTGTAATCTCTTTGGGGCAATGATTTCCTTTCCTATTGTCTGATTTTGCTGCACTTACTGTATTATTTTAATTCCTTATACTGTGGGCCTCATGCAGAGAGCAGCGCAAAAAGTGAAAGCGGCATTAATTGGCGGATTCTGCCTTCAGAAAGGCAGAAACCGGCAAGTTTAAAAAAAAGCGCCATTTTTTTTTCCCCTTCAAATTCGCCGCGCGGGCTGGAGAGTTTAAATTCTCTCCAGTTTTTTTCTCTGCCGTATGCAGAGAGCCGCGATCGCCATCTAGTGGCTTGTTCGCGGCAAAAAATGGCGCGATTTTCAACATTTTCCCTCTCCACCAAGCAGCTGGCGCTCCGCGGCCGGTGGAGAGGAAAAAAAAAAAAACGCGATTTTTTCCCCAGTAGTTTCAACAGCGCTAATAGCGCTGGTTGAAACTCTCCATATGCAGAAAGGCAGTTTTCTGCCCTTTCTGCATATGGACATAAAAACTCTCCAAAAAAGGTAAAATTTTCCCCCTCTCCAATTCTGCATAGCGCTGCTCTCTGCATGAGGCCCTGTATTCTTTGTGAAGCGCTGAGTACACTTTTGGCGCTAAATGAATAAAGACATACAATACAATACCCTCTTCCCTTTCCCTTTATCCATACTCTTGGTATTCATAACAAAGCTCTATCCTGGATCTCCTACCTCTCCCATCGTACTTTAAGTGTCTCTTTTGCTAACACCTCTCCTCTATCAATTTCTCTGTGAGGGTACCCCAGGGCTCTGTCCTTGGACCCATTCTCTTTTCTCTGTACACACTCTCTCTAGGTGACCTAATCACATCTCTTGGGTTCAATATCACCTCTATGATGATGACACATACATTTACTTTTCAACCCCTGACCTTACACCTGCTGTACAGTCCAAAGTTTCTGAATGTCTCTCTGGAATATCATCCTGGATGGCCCTCCGCCAACTCAAACTTAACATGGCAAAAACAGAGCTCCTCATATTTCTTCCCAAACCTGGTCCTACTATCTCCTTCCACATTACTGTTGGACAGGGCCGCCAACAGAAATCATGGGACCCAGGACATATGAAAGGAGCAGACCCCCCCAACCTACAGCGCACCGACCACGGATTTTTTTTTTTAGCGCTCAACTTTTACTTAACTGCCCAATACATATAAAAATATACCCCCACCCACCCCCCAATACATATAAAAAATACACCCCCAATAGAAATAAAAATCAGACTTACCTTGTGGATGGGGGGCCGGTGGCTGCTACTGGGGGAGGGCATTTGTGGCTGCTACTGGGGGGGGCGCCGGTGGCTGCTACTGGGGGGGGGGCACCGGTGTCTTGCTACTGGGGGGGGTCACCGGTGGCTGCTACTGGGGGGGGGGGGGGGGGAGGGCGCCGGTGGCTGCGACTGAGGGGGGTGCCAGTGGCTGCAGGATGGCTGGGAGGGGAATGGGGGGGAGAAACGGCGGGACTAGGGTTGCCAGGGAGAAACCGCGGCTAGAGTGGCTTGTCCAAAAATACTGGACACAATGCTAAAATATGCATATAAAAAGTACTCGACATCTCCAATACATATACAAAAAGAACCTGACACCCCCATACACATAAAAAAATACCCCAACCCCCATTACGTATAAAAAAATACTCCAACCCCCCAATACGTATAAAAATATACCCCAACCCCCGCAATATGTATTTAAAAAAAATACCCCAACCACCGCAATACGTATATAAAATACCCCAACCCCCGCAATACGTATA